>NC_056727.1:770851659-771051659 GCF_019279795.1 Protopterus annectens | reverse complement strand
TAGGTTGCCATTTAAAATTAACATCTTAACATTTGCTTTAAATTCATTTTTATTTTGTGTGCTATGCTGAATGTCTGTTCAGTATACTAAGTTCAGTAATGGCTTAGATTTTTTTATTGGCCTGTCATTACATCAGAATTAAAAATCCTTTACATTTTACCAGATTTTTTCTATTGCAACATACCATCCATGATTAACATAGCAAATGTTTGACCAGTTAATGTGATGGGGTCAAATTCATCAGCTAACTGCACAGAAACTCCTAATTGTAAAATACAATTCCTACATTGGTTTTCTAGATTATCATCTTGTTATTAGTGTCTCAAAGTTTCCTAATGAAATCTTCAAGGAAAACTGAGATATCCCATTTTACACAAAAGTACTAAATTCGTAGTGTGATATTTTTTTGCTGTTTTCTTGCACAATATAATCACAAACCTTAGATTTCTGTAGTAAATACAATTCTACTAATAGCAAATTAAAATAATTTGAATCTAAACAAGAAATTAGTTGTTTTACTCCACAAGTAAGCAGTAACATTTATATTTTTTCCTCATTAAGATTTTTTCAAATCAAAAACAAGCATAGCTACAGCAATCCCATATTTTACT
The DNA here is from genome assembly GCF_019279795.1 of Protopterus annectens. NCBI lineage: Eukaryota > Metazoa > Chordata > Ceratodontiformes > Protopteridae > Protopterus > Protopterus annectens. Next base: position 771,051,048 of record NC_056727.1, on the reverse strand, counting down.
TAGGCAAAATCAGGAAATTGTTCCTCAATTCTCCTGGTAACTGCATCTCTCAACTAGGCACACTGCAACATATTACAAAAAACTGTACTAACTTGTAGAATCTTTCTGGCTTTGCTGTATAAATAGGAGAAATCTGTTTCCACTAGGTTTCAGTTCCTTCCTTTGGAAAACAGGCTTCTTTTTTACACTCTCAGCTTGCCTTCTTTTTCTACATAAAATTCCTGAGGCTTCTCCTAGAATTTCATCTAGGATTAAAATCAGGACAATCTTAATTTTCAGACCAGAACAGCTGTCCTTCATTAGTTTCCTTACCCATTTTCCACCTGAAAGCTCTACATCTGCCTTTAATCTCCCATGCTGCACTTAGTATGCAGTACTGGTCTAGCAGTCACTGTATTATTGTAAGTTTAGAAGTGGTCACTGTCGCAGTCTGGCACTTTGCATCAAACCCAGTTTTTAATGGGCATCTTGTTTTCAACCTCTATTCACTGACTCTGTGTGCAGACTACAGTAATGGCCTAGAGTACAAAATCCTACATATTTAATGAGAAAAAAAATTTTTTTCAGTTGTAATATGCCATGGCTACACTGCCTTGTTAGTTAACGTAGTGGGATCAAACTTAGAGGTATGTTACACTAGTCTTCCTTAGGTTGAAATTAAAGTAGTGGGTGTGTCTTATAGCTGTAAAACCTGTTAGTACTACCTTTGAGTTTCATGATGAAATCTCAAAGAGGGACCGAGATAGAGCCTTTAACAAATAAAATCCATAAGCTTTAGTTCACATGCCTTTACAGCCACAATCTGGCATTTTGTTTTATACTCACTTGCCTTTTGGACGGATGTGATGAACTTCTGCTGGATACACTGAGTACATTAATGAGAAACAATATGTCTGTGCTTAGCATTTGTGTGTATCAGAAGTAAAAATCTTGTTTTAATTCTCCAGAATACAGAAGTTTCTGACATTGGACTTATGACTGTCCAACTCCACTTAAGACCCATGTGCAATAAACTCCATTGTATGAAGATAAAGTTATGTATGTCTTTAGATGTGGAATTATCAGCTAACTGTATTTTTTGCCATATGAAAAATTAGAAATTTGTTTTAATACATGGCATGGTTACAGAGAAACTGTCCTTTATTTTTTGTAACAACAGTAGTCTTATATAGCCTGTTCCTATCATTCATCCACAAAAAGTGCGCATTTTGAATTTTTTTCAGGCTGACAAACTCAGCATATAGCTACATCATATCATTTGCTGTGCTTATGAAATGAGCTAATACTCTTTCTCCTGGAAAAAATGAATATGTTCTGTTATTTTATATAATATGGCAAAAAACGCACATTTTGTATGTTATGAAAGGCATGTACATATTTGAGATTCTGTTTCTTTCTTATAAAAGATTATCCTTTCATTTAACTTTCATAAGAATATTAGAAGTAGTAGAGTGATATTGTCATTTGAACTTAAGGTAGAATTCTTGACAGAATGGCATTTTTAAATTGACGGTGCAACATTTAATGAACAGTTAACTGAAAACAAATGTGTGGCTTTCAGTCTTCAGAATAATCTATGAATAAGCTGTCAAACGCATATAGTGTTTATGTGATTTCAAACTCAATAAAAGAATTGCTAGGATTTAGAAACATTCTCTGTTTCATGGTAAACAATTGTACATGATGAATGGTTATGTGCAGGATGTGTATAATTCAGAGACAGACTCAGTGCAACAGGGGAGGCCAAGTAACCTGTGGCCCACATTGTATGCTAATGGTTATATAATGACATGGTAAAGAGCAATATTATCAAAATGGGGAACTTGGCAGGTACAAATAAGGGTAAACAATATGGCTGAGCAATTTAGAAACATATATATTTTGCAACTACATGTGCTTGCTCCGGGGCAGTTAACTACATTAAAATCCTAGGGTTACAGGTAGTAAATCACAGAATGCTGCATGATTTAGCTGCAGCATTAACAATATTGTACATTCAATAGTCTCTGCTCACCACGAGTACTCCTGGTGTTGGGCATCATTAGCCATGGAGGTGCCATATCATCCATCTGCACATAACATATCATGCCCTCATGACACTGAAATTGTGAGCAGCTAATGTGGGGTTAGAAGACAATGTAGGAGCTTGCCAAGATATGTTAACTTCATTTACAGGCTCATGGTATTTGTGGAAATATCCCAGTGGATACCAAGGTATATGTGGCTTTGAGAATACTAACTACAGGGACCTTTCAGTGACCAAGAGGGACAAGTTAGGGGTATCCTAGGAATCTATCTTAAGGATACTTCACCAATTCTTCAATGCTATTTACAACACATTGGGGAGCATATGTGGTTATCACATACCACATAGGTCCGAGCCAAAAAAATGCAGTAATTTTATGATGTAGCCCTTGTCCCTGAGGTAAGAGACCATAGACTGCACCCACATTTAAATAAAGATCCCCATCTAGTGAGCTCAGAAAAGGGTATATTAACCATAATGGGAAACATTCCATCAATTGTCAGGTGGTTTATAGTACATTGGGTATAATTCACAACATGTCTGCAGGCCACCCAGCAGTACCTATGACTCCCACATAGGCACACATTCATTTGGTATCAATGGCTTGTGTAGGGGCTTTTTCTCTGGAGTATCTTATTGGTACTGCTGGATACTCCCTGGAGTCATGGTTGATAACATGAATTAGAAATCCACAGACTGTGGCTGACAATGGCTACAACAATCCCCTGTCACAAACCTGGGTCATTGTCAAGCCTATATTTAGCTTGCTGAAGGCCAGCTTTTGCTGCTTATATGTATTTGGTGATCTATGCCAGATGTAGGCACATGTAATATGCCATGGCACTGGCTAACAGACAGTGTCTGGTTAAAACCATGGGTCAGGTTAATGTATATCCAGAACATGAAAAGTGAGACATGCAAACTTACAACCAAGCTGTGATCGTTCATGTATATACTGGTCACACAGTGCATCAGACATAGGCTACCACAGTAACAAAGTACAGAGGGCTGGGCACAGATATTATAATTTGCACAGGTGGAGGTGGGGGCACCATGTCTAGTGTTATCCACAGGAAATTGTGTTTTGATGATATAACTGATATCAGCTTTGTGCTGTGTGTGTTAGATGTTGCATGGGGTGATGTGGCCTAAGGTACATTGGGGTAGGCAGGGATGGTGTTACCATGTCTGTGCATGTGTGTGGATGTGGCCTTTGGAGGTGTGAGTGTGTGTGTGTGTGTGTGTGTGTGTGTGTGTGTGTGTGTGTGTGTGTGTGTGTGTGCGCGCGCGCGTGTGTGTTTGCTGGGACATAGGATCAGCAGATGATGCAACACTGTGGTGAGCTCATACATATAGGTCAAAGGCACCCACAGGAGATGTATGTTCATCCAGTGCATGCCCCTGTCCACAGAAGCAACCTCTTCTGGGGGGGGGGTCACAGGCACCCTCCAACCCCTGCCTACAACAAAATGTTCTATGTGAATGATTGCGGTTTTCTGTACTTGACATTTCTGTGACATGAGCTCCACTCCCTCAAGGATGTCCACAGCTTACACTACTCATCTCCACACTGGATCATGGTATAGAAGTGTTATTGCTGCATGTGCCAGACCTAGGTCTACCTCTCACATAATGATAAATAAAACTAGAGACAAAGGTGAAACGGCCATGTGACATATGTGTATCATGCATCTTGTGTACACAGTAGAACCTGTTTCATGCAAGCTGCCTATAAAATATGTTGATTAACTCACTCATATGGGACATGCAATTGCACACCCTGTAAAACACACACCATCTCAGCAAAGCCTGAGGTGTTGATAATCTGTGGCTCTATGATGTCCATACACATTCACTGAGCTGAAAAACTGAGACAGGTTGCTTGGAGGGCTAGTACTCATGGCCTTTACAGCCACAAGTATGCTGACTGCCATTGTCCTCCCTCTGTTGGCAGCAATCAAAATGGACTACAACACAAAGGGAGGAATTATTTCCCAGCTAGACCAGCATGTGAATTTCTGTCCTTCAGTGTCTACCTGTGTTGCTGTGGTGGAGTTTTAGAGGAACAAATGCCATCCCCACTGACTGGGCTGGGGATATGGTTTCACATTTCCTGTATCCAACACAGACATCATGCTTCCTATTCTTACCGGATTTCATCTGCCATCTTTGGCAGAACCTGAGTCAGTTCCATTAGGCTGTGGTATAGCCACAGTGGAGGATCCAGATAAAATGTCAACTATGAAGACACTAAATGAAAATATCCATAATAAGTACAACCCATCATCAGTATCTTAATCCCAGTAAATGAATACTAAATACTGCGCAAAGTGGTAGAACATAATAAGATAGACCTTACCTTGTACAGCTGGTCTTCCAGTGTGAAGTCCTAATTTTCCTACAAAAATGGATACAACATGCAGTGATATACATTACAGTACAGTACACATTTATCCAGTATACAGTAACCTAAAACATCATGTATACACACTTGGGCATCTCCAACAGAGATTTCCTGAGCATGCTGCAGTTCTTCTTTAACATCCAGCAGCCCACTATGGCCTAGGGATGACTGACTCCTCATGCAGATAAGCAAGGAAATTCTTCCTTCTGACTTAAAGGCAGTTTAGCTGTGGGTCTACCTCCCATCACCCTGTGCTCCTGTGCCAGGCAGGCAGCATGCTCTTTAGCAGCATGTATCATGTCAGCGGCCCAACAACTGATCTGACTGAAGTCCCTTTCCTGGTCAATGGCAGTATTTATATCATTAAACTCCATTCTATGTGGTACAGTCATGCTAAGGGTGGTCTGATTTATGATGGCTGAGTGGGGAGATGGAGGGCCTGCAACAAGACCTCATTCTCTGCATATTAGAATTTGCATTTTGTTGGTTGTGTTTGGCAGACATGACACTGTGTGAGAAAAGAATACCTAATCTTATGCCTATCATTACCATTCATAAATATAACCTAAACACTCTAAAGTCATGTGTACTGTTGCTCTATGCAAATAATTTGTGTGTGTGTGTGTGTGTGTGTGTGTGTGTGTGTGTGTGTGTGTGTGTGTGTGTGTGTGTGTGTGTGTGTGTGTGTGTCTGTCTGTGTGTGTGTGTGTGTGTGTGTGTGTGTGTGTGTGTGTGTGTGTGTGTGTGTGTGTGTGTGTGGTTTATAAAGTTTGCATTGCATAAAAAAGACACTCTATCATGCACATCTGCATACCCATAGCCACTGTTCAAATAGTCTTGTTATGCTGTGCTCATTCATCCCCACAAAGGTGAACCTCTCCAGTATATATGGCATATCCAGTCTATATTGAACACCAGCATCAATGGCCTCCAAAACAGCACCACTGTCAAATATCATCTGCATGATGTCTAACTGTGGCTGACCTTGCACATGGCATGTCTTTGGTCTTATAGGGTTGTACACATACATGGCTACTCTAAGCATGTATAAGAATAGAGACAATGGGTAATTCAAGAAGCATAACCACTACAAGGTCAGACTACATGCATGGACAATACAGCTAACTCAGCCAGTGTTTGTCATCTGATCATTTCAGCTGCATGTTGTAACAAACAGCTACACAAATGTGCATCCTCTATTATGTGTCCTATAGGGGTGTCACTGCTCAAAGCAATGCCATTATGCACTTTGTGTGCAGATAACATAAGTATATGTACTGCAGCTAGTAATACATTTTAGGCTTGTTATCATAGTTGAGATACACATGTGCTGCTGTATACACCACATCTTCCATACACATGTTTGAGGTGAAATTGCTCAAGTGTCAGTAGCCCACAGTAAAAAAAAAAGAATAGCATAACGCTGAATGCTTTTTCCATAGGAAATTATTGGTGGTATGATTTTTCATTGTGTTCCGGCAACATACCTTTCAACCTGGAAACCTCAAAAATCTGGACAAGGCCCATGAAAAATAGGTACAAATCTGTACGCTGATTAGCATAAAATTAGAATACATAATTATGTAACCCCACACACTTCAATGGAATTATGGGATACCAACTTTCAAATGCAAACTAAAGAACAGACAGCCAAAATATGGAACTAAAGTCCTCCTGCAGCCATTCCAATGTCCCATTACCTGGCTATTTCACCCCATTTGCCATAAACACTAATGTGCATACTGCTTTACTTCTACAATGATTATTTGCATTTTATTTTTACATTTTATAGTACAATGCACAAACATTAATAGACATCTGCTAAACAAAGCAATACTGTCTCACAATGAAAATAGACATAGCATTAAAACTTCTCTGCACTTGAAACTTACATTCATTGAAACAGCATTAAAACCCACACCACATCCAAAAATGAATCTGGCCAGTGGTGGATAAAGATTACCTTTAGGCTGTTTTCAAATCATAAGTCCCTAATACACAAAACAAGAAACATACATGTGTTCTTTGATACACCTTCCTGACTTTATTAAATTATATTCCTTGTATAATACAGCATACTTGTTAGACTTCGAGAGCATTTAAAATTTATTGTTTGAACATTGTTCCAGCAGGCAATGAAACAAAATGAACCAATGACAAAACTGCCCAGTTCAGAACATTTCCATCATAAAAGTCTACTTCCACATACACACACATATATATATATATATATATATATATATATATATATATATATATATATATATATGTGTGTGTGTATATATATATATATATATATATATATATATATATATATATATATATATATATATATACATGTGTATATATATATATATATATATATATATATATATATAAATGCATCTTGCACATTTTCTAGAACTTATTTTCAGTTTCAGTGTTTTGCTTGATTTACTCTGATTTGTGTTATCAGATCAACTCAATAGCTATAAATGCACAACAGAATAAACTAGGCAAACTGCATGTTTTAAGACTTCCAGTTTTTAGCCCATGTACTGACAGACCCTCTCCTACATTTATCCTGAAACACCAAAACTATCATAGTAATCCAGGTGCTGTTAACTGGCCACTCTTGCTTTTCCACTGTCTGCAGTAGAAAAATGTGTGTTTTATCTTGAATGCTAGAAAATGTACTGTACTTGTTTAAAAATATTTTTCTTCTAATGCAGCACAGAATATAATCATGCTGATTTTCTGTTCCAGAATTTGGGTTAATGATATTTTTTGCTCTTTCCACTGAGACACAAATGCCCTTGTGCATGACATTTTCTCACTTCTGTTGTATCTGTAGCTACACCTGTTACTTGTTACACTCATCCCTTTAAAGGTACAACACAGTACAGTGTCAGCAATGTATCTATGTACTGTGCAGTAGAACCTACAGCCTTCTGCATCACAAGCAAGTATTTAACCTGTTATGCTATTCCCCTGAAGCTCTCAGCTCCTTGTAAAATCCATTCAACACTCAACTGTATCTCTCAGCTTTGCAGCACAAGAAATCTGGAAAAAGCCAAATTTTATTTGGGGGGGGGGGACAAAAGCCCAAACAACAGGGACACATTTTAAACATTGCTTGTATAATTTTGGAAAGTTGCTAGAATAAAATGTTGTGTTACCACAATGCTTTTCACTGCCAAGTCTTGGCCCCAGGACCCTGTGCACTACAGTCAGAGCAACACACCACTATGCCATATCAGCAGTTTCATGAAAGATAGGAACTTTAGGAAGGGTGAAACTTAAATGGCTATCATTTAGTGAATTCAGTTCTTACTTTCTTACTTCTCACCATAGCTCTCAACCTCTTAGCATAAAAAATCCTGGACAAAGCCAATAATGGGGGAATAAAGAATTCAATTCTCACTTCTCACCATAGCTACTCTCAACCTTATAGCACATAAAACTGGACAAAGCCAATAATGGGGGAATACAGCCCCTGAAATAGGGACAAATTGCAAATACTGATCTTACAATCTTGAAAATTGCTAGAATAAAAGGTTTTGTGTTACCATTTATTTTCTGAAGAATATGAAGTCTGAAATTCAAATGCCTGTCATTATTTTGTGAATTCAATCCTTCACTGATTTGCCACAAAAATCCAGAAAACCACAGATTTTATGAGGAACAGAACAAAAATATGAGGCATAAATCTGGGAAATTTTCACAAGTGGTGGTGGGTAGGGACTTTAGGCTCTTTAAACACACGTTCAGCTCCAGAAAAAAACATGAAACACACAAATCATCAGGATAAAAGATTTTACTGATGTATCTGATACCTCAGCTTGCGCCTTCAGAGAAAGAATTATTAAGTCAAGCAGCTTTCTGTATATACATCTTACTTAATACATTCAATTACCTATCCTTCAGTAATAAATTAGTAATTTAAAGTGCCCATCACACATTGCCCATATTTGACTATTAATAACATATTTTATTCAAAATTTCAAAGATGGATCCCAGCTATATTTGACTATTAATAACATATTTTATTCAAAATTTCAAAGATGGATCCCAGCTAATCACTAACATAAAAGTGAAACAACATCATTCCATTCCCATTAATAAAATGTGAACATTTTCAACCATACAAAGACAGATGTCAGTTTACATATTATGAATATTTGTATCTAATTCCATGTTTAAACCTTTGGGATATAATGTCCTGAAATTTATGATACATTTTGACTCCAGTATTAATAACTTGATGTTATCTGCCTCTCTATTACAGGATTTGGGTTTGGCCAGCACACTATAAAAGTAAGTTTCTACTGAACCACCATATACCTGAATAAAATGTGTTGCTACTGGGTTCTCCAACCTACTCCTTCTTATGTCACCCAGATGTTCCATGATTCTTTTCTTCACAGCTCTTCTTGTCTGTCCGATGTGCCATTTTACCTGCGAGCACCCACAACCTATGATGTAAACAATTCCCCTAGATTCACAAGTGTATGTTTCACTGGCTTTGTAAACCTTGCCATAATTTATTCTCTGAAGGCGCAAGCCGGGGTACCAGATACACCAGTAAAATCTTTTTTCCTGATAATTTGTGTGTTTCATGACTTTATGCTCTTGTCACTTGTACCCAAGGTACAGGGTTTGAGCCTGAGTACCTCCTCTAGCCATCAGCTATATTCACCTGGGGCATTTTACACACACACACACACACACACACACACACACACACACACACACACACACACACACACACACTCCCCTACCTCTCCAAATGGCACAACCTCACATACACAAACACACACACACCTCTGCAAACAGCACAAGCTCACGCACACACACACACACGCACACACACACACCTCTGCAAATGGCACAAGCTCACACACACCTCTACAAATGGCACAAGCTCACACACACACACACCTCTGCAAATGGCACAAGCTCACACACACACACACACACACACACACACACACACACACACACACACACACACACACACACCTCTGCAAACGGCACAAGTTCACTCACACACCTCTGCAAATAGCACAAGCTCACACACACACACACACACACACACACACACCTCTGCAAATGGCACAAGCTCTGTCCATAAATACCTCTGCAAATGGCACAAGCTCTATCCATAAATATCTCTGCACAGCAGCTCACAAATCTCCATCTCTGTCCATTCCAGGCAAACAGCAGCTCAGCAAAGCTCCATCCATAGGCAGCATTTACCCAGCCTCATGTCACAGCTTGTTCTGTTCCTGTTAACAGCTAAGGAACAGCTGGAAATGCATGCACATTTAGCCCTTGAGCTCAAATCTGACAGGCTGTCAGGCTGTTTCACTGAGCTGATGTCATTGCACACATGATGACGTCAGCTCAAAAACCAGGAAAAAAATTTAAAATAAAAATGCCAGGAAATTCAGAAATTAAGGGGTGCCACTCCCAAAACTCGGTAAAAAGTGAGTAATTCGGTATGGTTGGGAGGTATGTCTGGCAATGATTTACATCTTTAGGGAGATTTGCCACTTCTATGAGTTAGTGCAACAAGAAAAAAATATTTTTTTTACCCTTTTGGATTTTGGGCATTTTTTCATTCTTTTGGAACTTTGACTTACAGGAAGTCAGCATTTCATAGTAGAAGCATACAACACTTTAATGTTAGTGATTAGTAGAAGCATACAACACTTTAATGTTAGTGAAGTGTCTCCCCCTCCCCCTGGGCCCATGAAAACTTCCTTGCACACTATTAGTTATTACATGCATACAGGAATAAGTGCAGGGCTGCAGTTAAACTAATCAGGGCCTACCTGTACTATGAACTTTTGAAAACCAAAGGAGGTGGTGTTTCAATCTATATTAGAGATAAATTCACATCACGTCTAGTTAGACTGGACAACTCCATGGAGTTACTCCAGGTCTAGGTTATGGCGGGCAAGATCCCCATTCAAGTCTAGCCAGTTATAGATCCCCCTCCATGGGTCACAACATCCACAAAGCCTACTTAACCAAACTGAAGACAATCCAAATTTTAACGAATGCACCGAGTATGGGGAATTTCAATTATCCCACCATCAACTGGGAAACCTACTCTAGCCCAAACTCGCTAGCACAAAAGTTCTTTCACTTTGTGAATTCAAATGTCCTGAAGCAAATTGTCCATACCCTGACAAGAGGAACAAACATTCTAGATCTGGTCCTCACCAACATATCAAACAGGTGCATTGCTGCAACTGTTGGACCCTCATTAGTTAAAACTGACCACAAATCAGTCACCTTCAAACTGACACTAACACCAGAACTTACAAAGGGTGAAACCAGACTAAAAACTTCACCAAGGCAAACTGAACCATCCAAGGTAAAGGTATAAATGCATTCTAAGCCCGACCCCAAGCTGAAAGTGGTAACTATGCCGAAGCTTACATTAATGCCCTGTATAATTACTTGTATAAGTGTATAAACTCAGCTATACCAGATGGAATCAAAGCCAGAGCCGCAAGTAAAATCAAGTTGCCATGGTGGACTTCCAGCATCAACAAACTAAACAATCAATGCAAAAAGTTGCTGTGCAAGAAAACAAAGGCAAGGACCTAATGATGGAAAAGTACCCTCCTCAGCCTTAACAGGCAAAAAAGACAACTTGTCAAATCCTCCAAGAGGTCCTTTAAGAGAAACCTAGCAAGTACTGCCAAGGATAACTATAAGGCCTTTTACAGCTATGTACATAACCTAAAGGGTAGGACCCAAGCATGCGCAGAACTGGTGCACAATGTTATCACACACTCTGTGCCACAGAGATAACAAACCTGCTAGCGGATAGGTTTGGTGAAAATTTCACTCCCTTTTCCCCTCCTAACTTACAACAAACCCTCCTACAACCCCCCCCTCACCTTACATATCTGAAGACCAGGTCCTCAAAGCCCTGTCCAAGGTAAAGAACATGGCTTCAATGGGACCAGATGACATCCCAGGCTGTCTTATAAAGAGGTTAAAATATGAACTAGCATCACCACTTAATACCCTTTTCAATCATAGCCTAACCACAGGCTTTGTGCCTGCTGAATGTAGAACATCTACAGGTATTCCCCTCCACAAAGGTGGCCTAGCAACAGACCCAGGGAATTACAGACCCATAAGCCTGACCATCCTCATCTGTAAGGCCAGGGAATGTATCATTATGGATGTCATAAATAAAGACATAGGTGACCTCCAAACCCTGGATCTTAAATCTTAATCATAATCTTAATCTTAAATTTAGCAAACTGAATGTAAAACCCTTTGTTGTAAAATGGGTTGCCAACTGGTTCATAAACTGGGCACACACTATCACATCAACCAGCAGACCCATTGCCAGCACGGTGCAACAGGGATCAGTGCTAGGCGCCCTACTGTTTGAAATATACTTCTCAGAAGTTCAGGTCAAAACTAAAGGGTTGTGGCTGACCTAGTTTGCAGGCAGACTAGGTGCAATCATTGAATCCCCAAATTATGTCAGTATATTCCAGGATGGTCTCACACAGCTCAGTGACTGGTGTATTAGTCATGGTCTCAAACTGCAAATAAATGCATCATCATTCCCTTTGGCACAATGTCCCTTCACACTATCAAAACAATAAAGTACCCTAAGTACCCATGAAGTGGTAAAGAACCTGGGATCACAGGATGACCATGACCTTAGCTTCAGCCACCATGTGTCTACCATTGTAAGGAAAGCTTTCCACGGAGCTTACTTGATTAGTAAAGGCATCACCTTGAGAGCAAAAGAAGTTATAACCCCCCATACTTGGCACTTATCTGGCCTATAATTGAGTATAATGCCCCCCTTTGTTATCAACTGTACTAAGCACCTACAGCAATTAGAGAGACCTCTGAGGTTTCTAACAAAGAAGATCAAGGTCCTCCACCATGTGCCTTACATGGACTGACTAAAATCCCTGTAACTATTCTCTGTATCATATAGACCTCTTAGGGGATATTTATGCCCAGCCTACAGAGCAACTCAAAACACAAACCTAATGAACTTACTGCATATCCGTAGAACAAATTGGTCTAGGGCTACCCATTCCAGGGACTTAAATATGGCCTGCAACTTAAAAATAGGACATCCTGGAGGGACAGATTTATCTCCCAGTGACTGCAACATCTTTGGAACAGGCTACCAATTCATGTGAAACAGAGCACCTCTATGACACTGTTCAAGAGGCACCAGGACGAGTGGATGGGCACCATACATTCTTACTAGGAATAGTGCCAACAACCCTCCTGGACATGGGCAGTCATCACTAAATACAATCTTGGGTGCTGACTAGTGTATCTATGGTATTACATTGGGTTGAAATGGCTAGGCTTAAAATTACCTTTGGGTCGCTAACCTACTAATCTCCTATGATCCTATGGCCTTTACAACAATCTGAATACCATTTCAAACAACAGCAGACATACCTGACATCTATAAAATATTACCTTTAAAAACCTTCACATTGACAGTACAACTTACTCACAAATTCTATGCTATGGAACTTTAATGCTGACCTTCTCATTCACTTCTAGTCATTTGACGCAAGATAACCTCAGTTTGAGGGACACATCTGACATGACTACATTTGAATACAGATAAAGCTTATAAATGTTACTCAATTTCATACAGCACATTCCCTAAGCAGTTTTATAAAGCAGTACCTGCTGGCAGCAGGTAAGCTATGTCATAGTTCAGACTTATCTCACAAAGAAGAAATGCAGCTCCTAAGAAACACAGTTTATGCACCTAGGACTGCAAATTGTTAGATTGCCTGTTAGTAATCTTCCTTAGTACGATTAGGCTCTTGGTCACCTGCAGGCTTTATACCTTGTAAATTCAAGCCTCTGATCCTGGTAGTTACACTAATGAGGTGCTGACTCATAAATGTTACTGAATCACTCTTTCTGTGCATCATGCCTGTGGGCCTAGTCATGCTATGAGGCTCTCTGTCTCATGCATTCAAATGCTCACGTACGGAGTGCACTGATCATGCGTGGACAGGCCAATGACCCCAACAGGGTCATCTTGCAACATAATTGACTTTTGTAGCCAATGGAGGCACTAGAACACTTCTGCCCTCATTATTAGGCAGGATGCACATCATCTACATATTTAATGCCATTTGTCACACCTCTATACCACACTGACACATCTACATTTTCTGCACTACACGATGGATACTCCACCACTGGTCACATCACTGAGAAGTGCTATGTTGCATGATGCATGCCAAGAAAATCGACATATATGGCCATGTTAGTCCAAGAACAGTTCTTTGAAATCTGACTTGCTGATTGGTCATGGTTTCTACATTGCCTGGACAATCTATTTATCACGTGGAGTGTTAATAATAATAATAATGAGATAGATCAGTTTTTTTTAAATATCTCAATGATACTACAGATTTCTTTAAGTTTACATACAACAGGTCTTTGCACAAAATTAATTTTTATGACATTACCCTTACAAAAGATGTTTGTATACACATTTCAGTCTTGTTTATTTCGTAAACAAACCTTTTCAAATTATTATTCACATTTTCAAAGTAGTCGCCTATTCCATCAAAAGTGAAGTCTTGTTAGGGGGCAAATGGTCCAACTGCCGAGACTTATTTCATTCGATTTAGGACATGAAGCAGAAATTGAAACTTTTAAAAGTATGTTATTGAAAAGGGATTATCCTTCTGACTTGTTAGATAAAGTCAGTTTGGAAGTCAAATCTGGAAGAAATTCCAAATGTAACCCTATTTTCTAGTAACAGGGTTGTTATCTATAACAGTTAAGAAGCTTACTCAGAATTTTGGGGCATTCATTACTCCATACAAGCTTGATTCACTGAATATCAGAGAAATTTTGGAGAGAAATTGGAATGTCATTTTTAACTCAGAATTAAAACACATTTGGCCCTAAACCCAAGATGGCATATAGTAGAGGTTTCAACATTAAAATTATTTTTGAGAATAAGAAAGAGGTATGAAGTATACATCACTCCAAAATGTCAAAATGTGGGTGAAGTAAGCAATGTACATATATTTTAGAGTCTACCTACATTTCAATTTCTAATGACCAATGACTATTTGTTGTGGTAGACAGTTAAATTGTAATACTAGATGTCTCATGTATATTGCCTTATGCAGTACATGTGAAGCATTTTACAGGGGCAAAACTGAAAGGTAATTAAAGGTGCACATTTATGAGCATGTTTATGACATTTCATGTAAGGATAAAAATAGTACTCTATATCGAATTAAACCCTTCCTAACTGAATATGCTAGAGCCAAGATTGCCCACTCCCATCTATTGTCAACACTTCTTCTAGGAAACTTATGGCTGGATTAACAAAGTCCAATATACAGCTGGTGACTCTCTTTTTTTTCTAGTACAGTAGGAACTGGACTGAATACACTACCCACTAATGACTAAATAATTCTACCCCTTCTCTCTCTCTTTCCCCCCATCTCTCTCCTCTTCCATGAATAACTATCTCAATTTCTAACTTATCTCTTTTCCTCTTTGCTGAAAGTTTTTTAATCCTTTTTTGTTTTTCTTTTTTTTTTTTCTCTCTTCTTCTTTTCTTCCCATTTCTCTCTCTTCTATATATTGTTTTTTTTTTTTCCTTCCTTCTTTTCAAAAATATCTTCTTTTTTTTTTCTTCACCTTCTTTTGATTTCCTTTTTTTTTTTTTTCTTTATTTAGTTTTTATATAGGTTCTTGTTAGTTTTTTTATTTTTTCTTTTTTTCTGCCTTTTAACTTTCTTTATTGTCTTTACTTTTTTTGTGTGCTTTTTGTGTTTTGTTGTTTTTCATGTGTTTGTGTATTTTTTTTTTTTTTCTCTGGTGTGGAGCTTTTTTCTCGGGCCCCTCTACTAAACTAATATCGCTTAAAATAAATAAATAAAAATAAAAATAAACATTCTGTTAGTTGCTCATGTTTTAAAAAAAATATGTTTTTTTTAATTTTATATTAGAGAAGGTAAACATTAACAAAAGGGGTGGATCCTCGAAAATATGTTAGAATGTTATCAGATTAAGAAACAACTTTGTTTAGATTCTTTTAAATTACAAGGATTAAATGAACATTTTTCTTGTTTCCTATTTTAAAACAAAAATCTGTGTCTGTATAATATTTCATATATAGCATATATGTTTGTGTACACTTATGCAGTTTTTTAATAGTTAAGATTTGTTGTTTAGACCTAATAAATATTATGCATGTATTTAAATTATTTTATACGATTGAATTTGAAGTGCTGGTTATCTGATTTTTGATGTCAGATGTCTTATGTTAATGTCACAAGTTGATTTTTACTTGTTTCGATAAACTCCAAATAAAAAAGAATGAAATTGCTCAATATTCTATTAAAGTAATTTGTGCTCAACAAAGATATCTCTGGTATGGTGCTTTGGTTTTATTTGTGCTCTCATAATTAGGCATATTGAACATAGTCTACATATTTAATGCCATTTTCACACTTTTATACTACACTGACACATAAACATTTGCTGCAGTACATTATGGATACTCCACCACCTATTGCATTACTAAGAAGTGCTATATTGCATGACACATACCAAGAAAATCAGTAAGCTTGACCATGAAAGACAAACCATACTTCATTGAAATGAGACTTAATGAATGGGTTTGGCTTCTAATGGCACTGTGTGTGTGGTAGGGTGCTCCAGTGGTACAGCAAGGTGCCAGTGATCTTGCTATATTTGTTATATAATGACCCTTGGGGGACTCCTGTGAGGGTCTCCAGTAGAAAATGGATCCCTAGCAGAGTTCTGGCAGAGTGATGTCTGATGCATCTTGTATACCCCACTCTGGTTATCAGTGCAAACAATTACAGTAACCTGAGGAGGTGCCATCCTGACCTTCTTAGCCAAAGAGAAGAAGAGGTCAGTGTAAGAGCACCTGAGATGTATTGTAAGTATCCGTCACCTCTACACAGACATATATAGCATTCCTGCATGGCATAGTATGGGTTGTAGTCATGTTACTGAATGACATTTTATTTTACACCTCTGGAAGCCATACAGGAACATTGTCACTTATACTAGGGAATAACAGAAAAGCATTCTAGGCACAGAAATGCATATTACTTACTTTATTTCAGTAACTAAAATTGTGTAAAGAATGTATATTACTACATTAGGTATCTTGCAGCAGCATGCACGCATCTATGCCACCCTAGATGGATATGTTTAGGTGTGTTTAGTTGTATAGATATTCATAGTGTGCTGTGGATGCTGCTCAGAGTATGAGCTATACAGTCATTTGTCTGTGGGAGCACTGTAGTGTGTTTCCTGTATACCTGCAGTTGTTAGACAAATGGACACATATACAGAAAGGTAGGTGGTCACAGACTGACCATATTTTCCTAGCATTTGATAGGAACATTATTAATCCTACACACAGCTGTCACAGGCACAGCTAAACGCTAAGATGACTATTTGTGTCTACTCTGTTATATAGCACATTGTAGCACAGCAGACTTTTATATAATACACTCATGCAGTTAGTCAGATTATAGCTTTATACAGCAGCACTTATGACGTCATTCACTATATATGTTTCATAAAATAATTATATTGATAGTCTAGAAGTGTTTTAATCACCCTGCTTTCCTTTATCACTATCCTTTCTTTTAAAATTATTTTATGCTTGTTATTTTATTAATCACCATTTATTTTCCAATTTTGTACAGCAATTTCCCAAGGCAAGGCCAAGGTCTGCAGTCTCTCAACAGGTCCAGACATCCCCTTTGTCTCCCCAGTTTGCACCTTGCACTGCTTCTTCTAGTGGCTGCAGCAGGACTCAGCCAGGTAGCCACCTCTCCTACCCCTGGTGATGCTTCACCAGCTGGTGGCAGCATTGTTCCCTCTGGTGGCTCTGCCAGGTGTAGTGATTTTGTGACATGTAGGAAGATAGTAGAGGTGGATGGAGTGATATCAGACTACTGGCTGAAATCCCACATCAGCTACCTGGAAAGGCTCCTCTTACAGCTGGTAGAGTCACATCACTGTCTGCCCATCTCATCAATACCTCAGGCAGAGCCCAGTCAGGAGACTGGGTGTTACACAAGCAGTGCAATAAGGAAAACTATGCCCACCCTGTCATCTATCCTAACATTCCTCTCTGTTGTTTCTCATTGTTCTCCTCTTTTTGCTGTCCAGTCCTCCCCATCACCAGTGTTCTTTGTTTATATGTTTCATAAGCCACTGTTCTGCCTCACCATCAGTGTGCCAGCATCTCCACTGTCATTGAGTCAACATCTCCTCAGTCAATTTGCCTTCATCTCCTCTGCTAGTCTTGTCTTTGTGCATTTGCCCCTGCCATGAAACTTAAACCTCTTACCATACCTTCACTGTCCTCAGATCCTTCCTCAGTTTACCCTTCTTAAAAAAAAGAGAAAATGAGCACCTGTCACAAAAAAAAAAATGTTGTACTCTCACTCCCTCTCGCAGCATCCTCGGATGGCTGCCTCTTTCTCCTACTGACCTATATTCCCATTTCTTCCCCTTTTTAGGGTCACAGAATATACTTAATCATTGCAGCAGGCCTGTTAAAGTAGCATGGCACCTTTCCTATCTTCTTGCATTTCAGCAAATCTAAATGATTTTAGGGAAGCACCTCCACTGTACTTATCAATTTTTCACATCTGAAAACTATCCACAACTGCAGATTGCCCTCATTTACCACAAGTTTTGCTCCAATTGCAAGCAGATTTACTAATCAGTTGTAACCAAGGCTGTTAGTTTTTATTTTCTTAATTGGTAATGAGCTTTGGAATGCACAGAATTACAAGATGGACCTGCGAGAGGCAATCTCATGAATAATTGGGCATGTTTCTGAATTCCAGGCTATATGTTCTCTATAAAAGTGATCTTTTTATCCTTAGCCTATTTTTTTTTTCATTAAAATTCAACTAAATCATTTGTCTCTGAGAATAGGAACCCAGTCTAAGGGTGTTTTATAGTTAATTATCTCAGTATTGCTAAAATCCCCCCTGGAACTTTCATGAAAAATGGTAATCAATTTAAATATACAGGCTTGCATATGTTTGCTTGTGTTTGTTTGTATCTTTCGGCTTTTCCCGGTTAGGGGTCAACACAGCGGAACTCCGGTACACTAATGATTGGCAGTTGATTTTTATGCATCGGCTTGCCAGGCCTGATGCACAACCTTCAACGAAGGTACGCCCATTCACGTATGTCTCCACGCAGAAGACGCTCTAGCTGAGAATTGAACCGGACAGCAACTTACTGCGAGGCGACAACGCTACCGCATCACCACCACCATGGGCTTGCATATGTAAATAGCAAAATTAATAAAAAACAGTAAATTAAGAAGCCGTCCTTTAGAAACATATAAATAGTTAATGTGTTAAAGGAAAGGCTTAATTTGCCCAAATTAAAACAAAACATTCAAAAGTAAAAAAGAAATGAAGAAATGAGCAAAAAAAAAAATCCGCTCCAGCAGAAAAGATCTGCACATTCATCATACCCCTTAAATGTCCAGAATATCACAGAATATCCAGAGTTTTCTATCATATTTTTGTCTGTTCATCATAACATTTGTGGTTTTCTGGACAATGATTAAGGATCAAAGTCACTAAATAATGACAGACATTTGAGTTTCAGACTCCATATCCTTCAGAAAATACAGGATAATGCAAAAACAAAACAAAAAAGTTATTCAATTAGCTTTCTAAGTTTGTAGGAGCAATATTTAACATTTCAATTTGATTTTGAGTCTTTGTCCCACCATTATGTTTGGTTTTGCTCAGAATTCTTATAGTAAGAGGTATGCCACTCATACTAAATCCCCTCAAAGACATAACATTTTTATTTGTTTATCCTTTGCTGACCAGGTTAGTCGCATTAGACTAGTTTCTTCTTTTCAGGGAAGACCCAAGGTGGTATTCTGTACTACTAATGGAAATTTGGCCAGGACATCAGAAAACTTCCCCTACTCATTAAGAGATCACTTGTTCCATTCCTAACACAGTGATGGCTGGGAGAACAGCACTCAAGGAGATCCAAGATGGTGGATAGGACCGAGATGAACATCACTGCCATGCTTAAAGCTTTGCAAGATTCGGATGAGCTGTGCCAGCAACATTTTTTGTTTTATCAGAAACAAACATTCAAAACAATAATAGACTTGTTATTACAACCCTCTAGTTGGGAGGGTTGCAGGCTGATATTTTGGGTGAATTGTTGTTGCAGACCAAGCCAGAGAGTGGAAAAGATGTCTCATGGGGAGAAATTATGGGTAAAATTCAATCGGAGGAATCTGAAGCTACATTGAAAGAAGATCACCAGACAAAGAAATCATATACTGGAAATGTGAAAGAAATGAGGGATGAATGGTTGAAAGGAAATGACAATAAACAATGGAGGTTTATGGTGAGAATTCAGAATAAAGAAGAAAAAGAAAATGACAGGTATGACATTTGGATAATTTAATGGTCCCATGGAGAGTGAAGGCTCAGGAGGTAAGAGCTTTTATTCTTATTCATAAAGAGACATTTTGTGACATTATTTTTGATACTGGTTCTGTTCTGGAAGGTTTTTTTGGGGGGTGAGGTATGACAAGAAAAACAACTGTAATCCATATAATTCTCTTGTAGTTAAAGTATTAGTATTTCACAGAGAAACAAGAAAGAAAATAAATGTTCAATTCAAACTGAAGTTGAAAAAGAAACTTTTAAGAGACATTTAAAAAGTTATGGACATTAGCAAAGTCTATGATAACAGAGGATTATGGACTGGGGATAGGACTGTCATGTTCTATTGAAAATAGAGAAAGAACAAATTGTTCATATCAGTAGTATGATAAATGTAGGTAACACCAATAGTGCTGTAAACTACTGTGGACAGCTGAAAACATGTTTTTGTGTGGAAACAATGATCATTGGCTAAGTAATTGTGATAAAAGGAAATGCTGTATTTGTGGGGAAAAAAGTCATGACGGAAATAAAGTGTGAATTGAAATGTTATAAATGCAACAAAATTGGGCATTGATGGATAGATTGTAATCTAGAGAAAAAGGATGATGATAAAGAAAACAAAAGTCAGGACAGTTTATGAAGAGAAGATATAGTCCTAATAAAAGATAAAGAGGAAATAGGGAAAGAAGATCAAGGTAAAAATAAAGATAAGGATAAATAGAAATGAAACAGATGATAATATAAAAGAGAGTTTTGAAAAAAGTAATGAAGAAGATATAAACTGGAAAATAGTAAAATGTTAAAGGAATCTTATTGACAAAAGAGTAAGAGACAGAAAAAGTAAGTTTAAATGGATAAGTGTAAAAGAAAAAAGAAAGGAAATGGACAATACAAATCAGGTAAATACTTCACATTTATATAATTTGTGGTATGCTACAGAATAGATGTAATGACAACTTTAGGGTGCTTTCAGTAAATATAAATAGTATCAAAAATATAAGTAGAAGAATTGGCTTCCTAAATTGGTGTAGAAAGTGTGATGTTGATGTAATAATATTTGGAGATGTAAGATTTTTTGACACAAGAAGAGAGATTACGAACATAGAAACTTTGGGTCTATATTACCTTATCGAAAGCTGATAAGAGCGAACACTCCTTGATCAACCGCTAAATATCGAATGCATGGAACGGTGATTTTTTTCCCAGGGAAAAAAATCACTGTTCAGCAAAAAAAAATAAAATAAAATAAAAAACAAATGGAAATACACCCTCAATGTGGGAGGCTGTACCCCCCACCCCCCTACTTAAATATACCAACTCCAAAATTGTACCACAGTGTAGGAAATGGCAAACGCATGAAAATGGCCCAATTATTTTTTTCTCTGGGAAAAAAATCGCTGTTCTATGTCTTTGCTATTTAGTGCATTCGATATTTACAGGTCGATCAAAGAGCGTTTGCTCTTATCAGCTTTTGATAATGTAATATAGACCCAAAACTATGGGGAGGAGATACAATATGGAATCTAGGAAAGGAACTATGTTCAGGCATAGCTGTACTTTGTAGAAAGTCAATGAAAATATTGACCATATCATTGACAATGATGAGAAGATGACAATGACAATGATGAGAAGATTATTGTAGATCTGAGATGGCATAATCATGTGTATAGAATTATAGGACTGTATACCTATGCTACAAGTAAAGAAAGGGAAAATTTATTTCTTAAACTTTTGGATTATGTAGTAATTAATATGAATATAATTTTAATGGGAGATTTTAATTGTGATTTGAGAGGAGAAAAGAAGAGAGGAAATGATGTTAAGAACATTTTTGAAGTTATAATATGTGGCAATTTAAAGATCTGGAATGCTATTTTGAGGACATTTAGTCAAGGTATATATAGTATGGAAATATATTATTTTATCATATCACAAGGTTTAAATACAGCTGAGGGAGAGTCACTTGTAACAGGCTTTCCAGATCACTCAGCCATTCACTCAGCCATATGAATAGAAATACAAGAAAATAAGGAGTATATTAGATTGGAAAAGGGAATAAAAGTAATAAATGGGAAATTATGGAATGAAAATGAAAACAATTTATGTGTGTGCTTATAGAAAGATCATATTTCTGCTCGAGTGTAAGTGGTGGCTAGCTTTGAAAGAAAAATATAAGAGATGTTTTTAGAATAGCAATTAGATGTAAGAAAATCAGAATAGATAAATTATAAAACAATGTTCATGAATAAACTGTTAACACCACAAAGTCCAGTGGTCTACCAACGAAGATGACTCTCAGCAGTTCAAACAGCAGCAAAATGTTCATGAATGCTTTAAATCATTTGAAAAGGAACAATAGGGAATATTATGTGACAGAACAAAGAAATTATGAAAAAAATCAAGAACAAATTAAAGAATCGTTATTTAAGCAAAGGTATTATTTACAAAGTAAAATAGAAGTGGTATCAGAAAGATATTATTTGCAAAGTAAAAAAGAATAGGTATAAGCTTACTTGAATAGCATAGCTAAAGAGAATACTACTATAATGAGAGAAATGAAAGATGATAGATGTAAGGTAAGAAGATCAAAGGAACAAATTATCAGTATCATAATAATTAAAATATTTCAACATAGAAAACAAGTCAAAAACAAGAATGGCATATTAAAAATTGACAGGACAAGTACATAAGGGATTTGGAAATAAGATTTCATTATATGACTTAGATAAGATACTTAAATTTACAGTCAGTTTCAGGATCAGGTGAAATAGGATACCAATGTTATAAGACTTTTATGGACTGGCAGAAAAAAATACTTGTTAAAGTTGTGAAAGAGAAGTTAAATGAAGGTTTTATGTATAAAGATTTATGCAATGGTATACTTAAATGTGTATGGAAAATGGAAGTGAAATATAAAACTGAAAATTGGAGACCTATACTATTGAATAAAGCAGATTGCCAGATGATTATGAAAATAATTCAGAAGAGATCGGAAAGTTAAATGAAAAATATTATGAATGATAGCATATATTGTTTAAAAGGAAAGAATGTCAATAATTATTATTCATAGTAAGGGAAATTGTGTATGATATTATGATATTATAAGAAAAACTGAAACCAAGATCATAATATGAAATTTAAATAAATGTTTTTGATACAGTATGACATGAACTTTTGCGGACAATTATGGAAGAGTATAACATTAGTTAGAAAGTTAAGAATGTATGTTCCTCAGAATATAATAAAGTAAGAATCTTAGTGAGTGAGTGGTTAAGCAAATAAATAGATATAAATAACAGCATAGATCAGAGATGTCATATGAGTAGTATATTATTTGCATTAGTTATGAATGTATTAGTCACAGGTGTAAGTTTACACGTGAAATGTTTACTTATATTACTAATGAAAGTATAAAAATTCCATCCATGTTTACTTATGCAGACAATATTATACTGGTTATGAGAAACAAAGTCTGGATGAAAGAAGTTATATATTATAAACATCAATGTTTAAATATAATATGCATGACTTTAAATAAAGAAAAAAGTTAAGAACTGGGAGATATAGTAAAGATAGGAGGAGAATCTTTCTTGATGAAGGAAATATCTGTGTGAGGAATAAGATTTGGGGCAAAAAGGTAAGTTTGGAACAATGGAATAGGATAGTAGATGACCAAACAGGCTTTGTTCTTTTTAGAAAACATACAAGCTATTGTTTAATAAAAATGTTTATTTGATCAGTTATACTGGAGAAGATTGCATATTTAGCTAATCTCTATATGGTGCTAATAAACTATGAAAAAGAAATGCTACAAGTGTTTTTTTTTTTCTTTTACATGTGGTTCAAGACTGAATCCAGTAAAGAAAGGAGTGTTATACATGGACAAGGAAAACAGAGGTTTAGGATTAATAAACCTAATTGTTTATGCTGCTTCCTTGAATTTGTATAAAGTTTTGTACTGGATAAATGATGAAAATGAAGTGTAAGTAGTAATATTACTAAAGTACAAACATAAGCAGTATAGGGATATGTTAAAAATTTCAAAAGAAGAAAAGCATGTTTAAATTAAGTAACAAGATGCTATCAAGAAAAAATATTTTATGGGAAACAACAATTAATGAAACAGAAAATGAAAGGAAAGTATGGCAAACATATTATGATACAATATTATTATGGTAATTCTTGGGCTGAATTAGTGAATGAAAAAATTAAAGTTAGAACAGTATGAAACGTTTGGTGTAATAAACAAGTAGAATGTCAAGATTTTGTATGGAGATTAGTGATTAATAAATTGCCAATTAAAGGAAATATGCCATATAAAAATCAGTGAAAGAGTTTGGATGTATTGTGCTAAAGAAGAAACAACAGAACATGCATTCATACAATGTACAAGAGTTGCAAAATTGTGGGAAAATTTGTGTAAAGAAAATTTCTTTGAAAACATAAAGGAGGTAAATTAAATAAATATGGATATGATTATGTATGAATATTGTAGCAATTAAAAATGAGGAATATGTTAGCAAAATAGATAAAAGATGATTTTATGCTCTGTGGGTCATTTGGAATAAAAGGTTAAATGAAATCATGCTTAATGGAAAATTGAGACTTGCAGTAATTTTAAGAAAAATTACATGGTGGTTGTGGGAAAAAGAGAGGGGTTCAACCAAGTCAAAGAAAGTTTTTTAACACCTATATTGAGTTATCACTTGTGACATATGCAAATTTACATTTATACAAATTTATTCAAAGTGTATTCAATTAATATTAACAAATAGGGTCTATATTAGATCATCAAAAGTTTAATAGTTCAAATCACTAAAGATTGACCTTTAGTGATCGAGCTATTAAAACTTCAAATGTTTATAAAAATATATTCAAAACAAACAAAAAAATAAAATGTTGGCAAGCCCCCCTGCACCCCCCACACCCACACTACTTAAATATACCAACTCAAAGACCACACTACATTGAAGTAAATGGAAATCTCTTTAGGTGGAGCATGTCCATCAGTTCTGAGTTGGAAATGGCTTTGTAAGTCAGGCAGAGATCACCTTTTAGTAAGCGATATGCCACTGAGTACAGTCGGAGTTTTTTCAGTCGGGCTGCATAGGACATATGTTTGAGATCAGTAATCCTCTTGGTGAGGTACTTTTGTGGTCTTTCCAGCTGTTGGAAGTGTCTTGTGAGGTACATCCCAAATGGGGCATTGTACTCTATGATGGGTCTAATGAGTGACGAGTAGAGAGGCACTATAACCTCTTTATTTCTAGATGCAAACCCTTTAGTAATTAGATGGGCCACATAGAAGGATTTCCTAACTACTTTGGCAATATGATTGTCAAAGGAGAGATTACTATCTACCTGGGTCCCCAGATCTCTTATTACCTCTTCTGTATTAAGGGGGCTGCCACCTATGTGGTAATTTGTGGGTGTTTTGTTTTTCCCAAATGGGATGACTATGCATTTTTTGGCATTTAGCTTGAGGCCATGACTTTGACACCAGGTGTCCGTCTCAGTAAGTCCCTTTTGGAGGATGAGCCAGAGAGTCAATTATGGCTCCCAGTTTGCAGTCATCGGCGAACTTGGTTAGCCACAGTCTTCCTGTGTTTGCCTGTACTTCTGAGAAGTATATGCCAAACAGTAGCGGTCCCAGGACCAAGCCTTGCGGGACACCACTTGTGACTAACTTGTGAAGTTATTTTAATAGTGTTTTACTGTACTTATATTTACCTTTCACTGCTGGGTTTTTGCTGGCATTGACACTGTTTGGTCATGAGATGGAGGTATTATTTATTATTTTTATTTTTATTTTCAGTTTTTATCAAATATTGAATAAAAGTATTGTTATAACTTGTAAGTAGATTTTACACTGTTTTTAAGTGAATTTTACCTAAAGTCATATTGCTAGGTTGAAGGGTATCTGTTATTTGGTAATTGTTTATTCATTTTCCCAATAATTCAGCTTACAATTTTCTCATTAAATAATTTGTTTGACTTGAAAGGAAGTATAGAATTTAAGAAGGATGGTAACTGGGTTAGATATTGGATGAAGTCCTTATGTACAGGCTGAAAATGCAGTGATAACAGTTAAGCATTAATAAAGTTCTGATTTTTGTGCTACATGAAGTATTGGAATTATTTAATTTTATTTTTATAAACTCTGTGACTTCCTGGTACCCAACTTTTGTTTTTTTTTGTTTTGTTTTTTTTGTTTGTTTTTTACATGTTGGGCACTTATATTTCCTCCTTTTCTGGTGATATCTATGATGGTATGACAACAGAAAGGAAGGAAATGTCTGCATTGTATACATTTGTAAATATGTAAGTTTGTAAATAATATTGTACATAATGTTTTTAAATAAAAAATCTCTACTCTTTTCAATGGGTGTCATGCAATCTTTTACATCAACCTGAGCTGCCACAAACTTAAGCAGATGGAACCTCAGTTCAACATCACAGCCAAAGGACAACACACTCAGGAATGTAGCAGCACCTTTAAAGGTATCAAATTCTGAAGTAGAAGTTGGAAAATAAGCAAACAGCAGTATTACATTCAACACAGAAGGTGGTTGAAATGGTCACATTAAAAATAGTAATGGAATCTAGTGATCTCAACACTGACAGTGTATTGCTTGCACAACCATATAGGTGGGTAACAAACTGTTAAATCAAAAAGTAGACACATCAGCATATGCTTCAAAGATAAAGGAATACTGGGCAGAACATGCCTGCAGTCTAAATGTGAACCAACTAAACTCTGGTATGAAGCAAATAATTTCTTTATTTTTTATTTATTTATCTTTTATTTACCAGGTTAGTCCATCTAGACTAGTAGTCTCTTTTTAAGTGAGACATGGAAGTCTAATAGTCCAAAGGAGTGTGTGGTAGATTCAGTTTTCTAGAATAAATTAAAGCTACACTGTCTGATTCTTGTAGGCAGCTGAATGGAAGCAGTGTGTGTGTGTGTGTGTGTGTGTGTGTGTGTGTGTGTGTGTGTGTGTGTGTGTGTGTGTGTGTATATGTGTCCAATCAAATGTCAGCCACTTCCTATCATTTCAGTGATGCTTATAGATTGTGCGGTATGTCTTACATGTTACATGATACAGCCTAGATATACATGTGTGATGTTTGGTGCAATAGCTGCCAGTGTACTGAGCGAATGAAAGTCTAATTAAATCTGCCTTAGCAGAGAGAAAGCATCCATACATACTGCAGTGGCCTGAGTTTGTAAATGGACCAAGTAAATGGGAAGGGTCATCCTAGGAGGATAAAAAGAAGGGACAGCAGTCAACTTCCCAATCCTTGTTGCAGGGTGTATGTGTTTTTTTATGATGTATGTTACCTTATTGGAGAGCAAATACCTTACAATCCATCATATGTTGAAGTAGAAGGTGACTCATATGCATTGCATGATGTACAGGTGCATATATTGTGCACTTTAACATCACTACACATTGCTTCTTTGGCTAGGAACTCTGACCAACCATCTTCAGTATAATGGTTTCTTCTGCCTAGCCACCTTTCTCCACATAAGTTCTTATTCACTGGTCCTTATGCATTGATAAACACAAAGCTCTGCCCTAGAGAAGCCAGGAGAACTGCACAGTGAAGAAAGTATCAAAGGTCATGCAGGAAGAAGTGGTTGTGGTATTCAGGACAGGGTGGACAGACTCATGGCAATCAGTGGTGGTTAAGTAATAATGGTCGTGGGTGCTAAAAAATACTTATTGAGTTCAATACATATTCATAATTTTGACAATTAAAAATGTCTGACTAAAATTTCAAAAGCCTCATTCATGTGATTTATATCATAAATTATGAAAGTGAAATTTCATAGCTCTTTACCTAAGTGGGAAATTATTACTGTTATATTATATGGCTTTTTGAGATAAAATCATGATGTGAAAGTAATATATTTTGTGATATAAGTTAACGTGTATGATCTGTTAAAAATTTAGACATGGGAGGATTTAATAAAGCCTACACACTTTTTTCCATGTAGGCATCCCACAGTCCTGCTAACATGGCTGCAAACATTTTTAGATTCAGTAAGTGGTGAGCGGCGTGCACAAGCATGCCAGATGTTTATGAAAATAATTCAGAAGAGATCGGAAAGTTAAATGAAAAATATTATGAATGATAGCATATATTGTTTAAAAGGAAAGAATGTCAATAATTATTATTCATAGTAAGGGAAATTGTGTATGATATTATGATATTATAAGAAAAACTGAGACCAAGATCATAATGTGAAATTTAAATAAATGTTTTTTTTGATACAGTATGACATGAACTTTTGCAGACAATTATGGAAGAGTATAACATTAGTTAGAAAGTTAAGAATGTATGTTCCTCAGAATATAATAAAGTAAGAATCTTAGTGAGTGGGTGGTTAAGCAAATAAATAGATATAAATAACAGCATAGATCGGAGATGTCATATGAGTAGTATATTATTTGCATTAGTTATGAATGTATTAGTCACAGGTGTAAGTTTACACATGAAATGTTTACTTATATTACTAATGAAAGTATAAAAATTCCATCCGTGTTTACTTATGCAGACAATATTATACTGGTTATGAGAAACAAAGTCTGGATGAAAGAAGTTATATATTATAAACATCAATGTTTAAATATAATATGCATGACTTTAAATAAAGAAAAAAGTTAAGAACTGGGAGATATAGTAAAAATAGGAGGAGAATCTTTCTTGATGAAGGAAATATCTGTGTGAGGAATAAGATTTGGGGCAAAAAGGTAAGTGAGGAACAATGGAATAGGATAGTAGATGACCAAACAGGCTTTGTTCTTTTTAGAAAACATACAAGCTATTGTTTAATAAAAATGTTTATTTGATCAGTTATACTGGAGAAGATTGCATATTTAGCTAATCTCTATATGGTGCTAATAAACTATGAAAAAGAAATGCTACAAGTGTTTTTTTTTTCTTTTACATGGGGTTCAAGACTGAATCCAGTAAAGAGAGGAGTGTTATACATGGACAAGGAAAACAGAGGTTTAGGATTAATAAACCTAATTGTTTATGCTGCTTCCTTGAATTTGTATAAAGTTTTGTACTGGATAAATGATAAAAATGAAGTGTAAGTAGTAATATTACTAAAGTACAAACATAAGCAGTATAGGGATATGTTAAAAATTTCAAAAGAAGAAAAGCGTGTTTAAATTAAGTAACAAGATGCTATCAAGAAAAAATATTTTATGGGAAACAACAATTAATGAAACTGAAAATGAGAGGAAAGTATGGCAAACATATTATGATACAATATTATTATGGTAATTCTTGGGCTGAATTAGTGAATGAAAAAATTAAAGTTAGAACAGTATGAAACGTTTGGTGTAATAAACAAGTAGAATGTCAAGATTTTGTATGGAGATTAGTGATTAATAAATTGCCAATTAAAGGAAATATGCCATATAAAAATCAGTGAAAGAGTTTGGATGTATTGTGCTAAAGAAGAAACAACAGAACATGCATTCATACAATGTACAAGAGTTGCAAAATTGTGGGAAAATTTGTGTAAAGAAAATTTCTTTGAAAACATAAAGGAGGTAAATTAAATAAATATGGATATGATTATGTATGAATATTGTAGCAATTAAAAATGAGGAATATGTTAGCAAAATAGATAAAAGATGATTTTATGCTCTGTGGGTCATTTGGAATAAAAGGTTAAATGAAATCATGTTTAATGGTAAATTGAGACTTGCAGCAATTTTAAGAAAAATTACATGGTGGTTGTGGGAAAAAGAGAGGGGTTCAACCAAGTCAAAGAAAGTTTTTTAACACCTATATTGAGTTATCACTTGTGACATATGCAAATTTACATTTATACAAATTTATTCAAAGTGTATTCAATTAATATTAACAAATAGGGTCTATATTAGATCATCAAAAGTTTAATAGTTCAAATCACTAAAGATTGACCTTTAGTGATCGAGCTATTAAAACTTCAAATGTTTATAAAAATATATTCAAAACAAACAACAAAAATAAAATGTTGGCAAGCCCCCCTGCACCCCCCACACCCACACTACTTAAATATACCAACTCAAAGACCACACTACATTGAAGTAAATGGAAATATCTTTAGGTGGAGCATGTCCATCAATTCTGAGTTAGAAATGGCTTTGTAAGTAAGGCAGAGATCACCTTTTAGTAAGCGATATGCCACTGAGTACAGTCGGAGTTTTTTCAGTCGGGCTGCATAGGACATATGTTTGAGATCAGTAATCCTCTTGGTGAGGTACTTTTGTGGTCTTTCCAGCTGTTGGAAGTGTCTTGTGAGGTACATCCCAAATGGGGCATTGTACTCTATGATGGGTCTAATGAGTGACGAGTAGAGAGGCACTATAACCTCTTTATTTCTAGATGCAAACCCTTTAGTAATTAGATGGGCCACATAGAAGGATTTCCTAACTACTTTGGCAATATGATTGTCAAAGGAGAGATTACTATCTACCTGGGTCCCCAGATCTCTTATTACCTCTTCTGTATTAAGGGGGCTGCCACCTATGTGGTAATTCATGGGTGTTTTGTTTTTCCCAAATGGGATGACTATGCATTTTTTGGCATTTAGCTTGAGGCCATGACTTTGACACCAGGTGTCCGTCTCAGTAAGTCCCTTTTGGAGGATGAGCCAGAGAGTCAATTATGGCTCCCAGTTTGCAGTCATCGGCGAACTTGGTTAGCCACAGTCTTCCTGTGTTTGCCTGTACTTCTGAGAAGTATATGCCAAACAGTAGCGCTCCCAGGACCAAGCCTTGCGGGACACCACTTGTGACTAACTTGTGAAGTTATTTTAATAGTGTTTTACTGTACTTATATTTACCTTTCACTGCTGGGTTTTTGCTGGCATTGACACTGTTTGGTCATGAGATGGAGGTATTATTTATTATTATTTTTTTTTTAGTTTTTATCAAATATTGAATAAAAGTATTGTTATAACTTGTAAGTAGATTTTACACTGTTTTTAAGAGAATTTTACCTAAAGTCATATTGCTAGGTTGAAGGGTATCTGTTATTTGGTAATTGTTTATTCATTTTCCCAATAATTCAGCTTACAATTTTCTCATTAAATAATTTGTTTTACTTGAAAGGAAGTATAGAATTTAAGAAGGATGGTAACTGGGTTAGATATTGGATGAAGTCCTTATGTACAGGCTGAAAATGCAGTGATAACAGTTAAGCATTAATAAAGTTCTGATTTTTGTGCTACATGAAGTATTGGAATTATTTAATTTTATTTTTATAAACTCTGTGACTTCCTGGTACCCAACTTTTGTTTTTTTTTGTTTTGTTTTTTTTGTTTGTTTTTTACATGTTGGACACTTATATTTCCTCCTTTTCTGGTGATATCTATGATGGTATGACAACAGAAAGGAAGGAAATGTCTGCATTGTATACATTTGTAAATATGTAAGTTTGTAAATAATATTGTACATAATGTTTTTAAATAAAAAACTCTACTCTTTTCAATAGGTGTCATGCAATCTTTTACATCAACCTGAGCTGCCACAAACTTAAGCAGATGGAACCTCAGTTCAACATCACAGCCAAAGGACAACACACTCAGGAATGTAGCAGCACCTTTAAAGGTATCAAATTCTGAAGTAGAAGTTGGAAAATAAGCAAACAGCAGTATTACATTCAACACAGAAGGTGGTTGAAATGGTCACATTAAAAATAGTAATGGAATCTAGTGATCTCAACACTGACAGTGTATTGCTTGCACAACCATATAGATGAGTAACAAACTGTTAAATCAAAAAGTAGACACATCAGCATATGCTTCAAATATAAAGGAATACTGGGCAGAACATGCCTGCAGTCTAAATGTGAACCAACTAAACTCTGGTATGAAGCAAATAATTTCTTTATTTTTTATTTATTTATCTTTTATTTACCAGGTTAGTCCATCTAGACTAGTAGTCTCTTTTTAAGTGAGTCATGGAAGTCTAATAGTCCACAGGAGTGTGTGGTAGATTCAGTTTTCTAGAATAAATTAAAGCTACACTGTCTGATTCTTGTAGGCAGCTGAATGGAAGCAGTGCGTGTGTGTGTGTGTGTGTGTGTGTGTGTGTGTGTGTGTGTGTGTATGTGTCCAATCAAATGTCAGCCACTTCCTGTCATTTCAGTGATGCTTATAGATTGTGCGGTATGTCTTACATGTTACATGATACAGCCTAGCTATACATGTGTGATGTTTGGTGCAATAGCTGCCAGTGTACTGAGCGAATGAAAGTCTAATTAAATCTGCCTTAGCAGAGAGAAAGCATCCATACATACTGCAGTGGCCTGAGTTTGTAAATGGACCAAGTAAATGGGAAGGGTCATCCTAGGAGGATAAAAAGAAGGGACAGCAGTCAACTTCCCAATCCTTGTTGCAGGGTGTATGTGTTTTTTTATGATGTATGTTACCTTATTGGAGAACAAATACCTTACAATCCATCATATGTTGAAGTAGAAGGTGACTCATATGCATTGCATGATGTACAGGTGCATATATTGTGCACTTTAACATCACTACACATTGCTTCTTTGGCTAAGAACTCTGACCAACCATCTTCAGTATAATGGTTTCTTCTGCCTAGCCACCTTTCTCCACATAAGTTCTTATTCACTGGTCCTTATGCATTGATAAACACAAAGCTCTGCCCTAGAGAAGCCAGGAGAACTGCACAGTGAAGAAAGTATCGAAGGTCATGCAAGAAGAAGTGGTTGTGGTATTCAGGACAGGGTGGACAGACTCATGGCAATCAGTGGTGGTTAAGTAATAATGGTCGTGGGTGCTAAAAAATACTTATTGAGTTCAATACATATTCATAATTTTGACAATTAAAAATGTCTGACTAAAATTTCAAAAGCCTCATTCATGTGATTTATATCATAAATTATGAAAGTGAAATTTTTTTATTTTTTTTATTTTATTTTACATTTGTTAACCGGGCTAGTCTAACTGGATATATTTCCATTTTCAGTAGAGGCCCGGGGAGAAAAGCTCCACATAGAGATAAACACAGTTACATGATATACAAAAATTTAGCTGTGGCAAAAAGGAGAAGGAGCTGGGGATATGCAAATATGCTGAAACACATCATAGGATTAAATATTAACATAACATAAAAAGGATTCATCATTCTCACACAATAAAATTAAAAAATGGCACTTATTTCACATTATTTTATAGGAAGGTTATAGAAGGAGAGTAAGAAAGAAAAGAGAAATATTCAAAATGAAAAAGTGAGTAGATCCGAAAGATCTATGCTTTCAGTAAAAAGAAATGCACCTAAAGGAGGAGAAGGATATTAGAGAGTTAGCACTTATAAAGTGGTGGAAGTAAGGCTTGTAGAAGAAAAAGGACGAAGGAGATGGAGAGGGAGGAGTAGAGGGGATAATAGGGAGCTCTAGTCAGGGTTACAGCAGGGACATAACCATTGCTTTTTCAGGTAAGTTCTGAGTTTTTGTTTGAACAGAACAGGAGTTGGAATAGAGGTAAGTTCAGTAGGAAGTTTATTCCAGTGTTTACCAAGGGCATTAGAGAAAAGGGAGTCACCAGCAAGGTTGTTGGATTTTGTTAAAGTTACTAGTAGTTTACTGGAGGAACGAAGTGAGTTCAGGTTAGAGTAGGGGGTCAGAAGTTTGGAAAGTGCAGGAGTGTTATTAGGTTGATAGAAAGCTCTATGGACAAAGGAAAGTTGGGAAAGAAGCAACATATTTTCTAATTCTAGCCAGTGAAGTTGCTGAAGGTTCAGGCAGTGGTGGGTTCTAAATTGATTGCCAGTCACAAATCTAGCAATACTAATATATGTGTTAGCCAATTTTGAGAGATTGTTTTTCTTCAGGTTAGTGTAAATTGGTGAGGCATAGAGAAGAGTTGAAAAAAGGTGAGAGTGGGCAAGAGTAGCTTTGGCTACCGGGGTTAAGAATGTTCTAATTCTGTAGAGGGAGCCCAGTTTTCTGTTTACGGTTTTAATGGTATTATTGATGTGACAATCATAGGTAAGGTTGTTGTCAATCATGACTCCTAGCAGTTTGGTAGTGGAGTCAGCTGATATGAGGGTGCCATTAATAGATGAGATGGAGAAATCTAAAGTGGGGGACCTAGTAGTAGGTTTAAAGAGGAGGAGTTTTGTTTTTTTAGCATTTAAAAGTAGGCAGCATTTTAAGAACCATTCTTCTACTGTGTGGAATACTTTTTGAGTAATAGTTTGTAGCTCTGAAACGTTTTTAGCTGAGCAAATAAGAGTGGAGTCATTGGCATATTGTATGCATGTAGCTTGTGGAATAGCTGCTTGTAGGTCATTTATAAAAAGGGAGAAAAGGAGAGGTCCAAGAATAGAGCCTTGTGGGACACCAAGAGAGATTGGAAGGAGAGAGGAGAGTTGGTTATCCCAGAGGACTGCCTGTTTCCTGTTAGTGAGATAGGAAGTAAACCAAAGGATAGCCTTAGGTTCTAAAGCAAGAGATTCTAGGATTTTTATGAGGAGGGGGTGGTTAACCATGTCAAAGGCTTTGGACAGGTCAATAAAGAGTGCAGAAGAAAGAATGTTATTATTGCGGTTTGTGTTTATGAAGTCAGTAAAGGAAAGAAGAGCAGTGGTAGTACTGTGAAAAGGCCTGAAGCCGTGTTGACAGGGAGTTAGAATGTTATTTTTAGTTAAGTAGTTCATTAGTTGGTAGTGAACACATTTTTCCATGATTTTTGCTAGGGGAGACAGGAGTGCTATAGGCCTGTAATTAGAGTATTCATTGGAGTTACCTCCTTTATGTAGGGGTATAATGTGTGAGATTTTCCAGATGTCAGGTATGGTACCTTCATTAATAGTTCTATTAATAAGGATGGATATGGGATAGGCTAATACCTTAGCTGCTTTTTGGAGGTATTCAGATGGAAGTTGGTCAGCCGATGGGGTACATGGTTTAAGTTTTTGGATACATTTTTGGATAAAGGTGGTGGAGATAGGTTGTAGAGTGAAGGTAGGTTGAATAGAAGCTGCTTGAGCAGGGATGCTAGAATTGTCAAAGGAAAGGTGGGAGGCCAGAGAATTGATAGTATTAGTGAAGAAGGAGTTGAAAGCATTGGCAGTTTCATGGGAAGAATTGTTTTCAGATCCAGAGGGAGAGGGGGTGGTAGTTTTACCGGGGTGAAGAAGTCTATTCAAGGTTGACCAGAATCTTTGGGGATTATTATGATTAACTTGTTGGAGGTTACTATAGTAGTTTTTTTTGTCTGAAATAATAGCTTTTTTAGTACTATTTCTTAAGTATCTGAAGGTCTGTTGATCAGAGGGAGATTTACTAGTTCTCCATTTTATCCAGGATTTGTTTCTGAGTAGCATTTTGTGCCTTGTTTCCTTAGATAGCCAGGGGGCGGGTTTAGTTTTGACTCTGATAGTTCTTTTTGGTGCATGATTATCTAGGATTGATAGGAATGTGGTGTTAAAATATTGAACTGCTTCTTCTAGAGGAAGAGTTTTTAGAGGTATCCAGTTGCAGGCATTTAGTTCAGTGCTAAATAGGATGGGGTTAAAGTTTTTATTACTACGAGAGGTTCGGATGGTAGGGGCACTAGTAGCAATGTTCTTCTTTCTTATGATATAGGTTAAGTTGTGGTCGCTAATGTCATCTGGCAAAGTGCCGGTTTGATATTGTAGCTGTGGTTTATTAACAAGAATCCAATCTAGTATACTTTCTTTGTTGTTAGGTTTATTAATTCTAGTGGAGGTATTTATTGTCTGAGTAAAGCCATGGAGATTAATATGAGAGACTGGGTTATTAGTATTAACTGATGACCAGTCAAGGTTGAAGTCTCCAAGTATTACAGTTTCTTGTGGGAAGGTAGATGATGCCCAGCTAAGGAGATTTTCTATAACTATGGAGTTATTTCCAGGAGGTAGATAAGTACCAATAATATAAATGGCTTTATTTGGGTTGAGTTGCAGTTTTGATATAAGGAGCTCAGTTTTGGTGTTCTCTAGGGGAGCATAGGGTACTAAGGATATATTTAGTTCAGTCTTAAATATGAGTGCAACTCCCCCTCCTTTGCGAGTATTACGGTCTTGTCTAATAATGTTATAACCTGGTGGAATGATTTCTGTATCCCTAGTGAGGGGTTTTAACCAGGTTTCCGTTAAACATAGGATGTCAAAAGAGTGATATTCAAGAAGAGAGTGGAGATAGGTGACTTTGTTGTTAACACTTCTGATATTAAGGTGTCCTATGAGTAAGGAATGAGCATTAGAGGTTGGTGAAAGAAGGGAGGAATTTGAGATAATAGGTGTGGCTTCAGAGGAGATAGTAGAGGGACATGGGTTTGGATGTATATCACCATCTACCAGGGTAGAGGGGTTGTAGTTTAAGTGTGGCTTACAAGTAATCAACATTAAGTATTTTAGTTTCCTTAACATGAGATTATTAGTTTTGATATGGGATAGTCTGTGATATTTGGCTAATAGGTAGGAAGAGGTAGACGTAATGTTTGAATGTGTGAACTTTGGGGTTATAAAATTAGAGGTAGTTTGTTTGGAAGAGGTTTTAAGGTCATAATTATATTTTATTTCATAAGAGGTTAGGAGATAGGGTAGTGTAAGTACTAGGGTAAAAATGAACAAGGGAAGTAGCTTGGCTGGGTTTTGTTTTCTTATAGGGACCAAGGATGGTGTTTTTTTGGTTTTAAAAGACATGGTGAGGAGTGGAGAGAGGAACTGTCAGAGTAAAGGTTGGGCTACGACTGAAGTGTACGTTAGAGAAACTAGATGGGAGGAGCCACAGTATTAGCTTAGGAGTAGGATGGGGGGGGGGGATGAGAAGGAGAAATTTCATAGCTCTTTACCTAAGTGGGAAATTATTACTGTTATATTATATGGCTTTTTGAGATAAAATCATGATGTGAAAGTAATATATTTTGTGATATAAGTTAACGTGTATGGTCTGTTAAAAATTTAGACATGGGGGGATTTAATAAAGCCTACACACTTTTTTCCATGTAGGCATCCCACAGTCCTGCTAACATAGCTGCAAACATTTTTAGATTCAGTAAGCGGTGAGCGGCGTGCACAAGCATGCCAACAAGGAAACTTCTGTGGCATACAAATCACCTCATAAGCAGGTGAATCTCATGCAAATGAGGTGGGTAGAGTGATCCAGCAAGTAGGGAGGCAGCTCTGCAGACCCCTTGTCAGTGTTCATAGTGTAGATGGAAAAATTCCATGTGCAAGAATATAGACAGACAGAAGGGGGTGTAAAAATGTAGATAGATGGACAGAAATGGCATACCACATACAAATATGAGTGAAACTATCATCTGTGTGACTGACAAATTAAAAGAAATAAGTCAAAATATTTTTTTAATAATCTGAGCATGTTTGCATGATGAGCCACAGTGCACAAATCTGATTTATAAAAAAATTTAAAAAAAATGGAAAAAACGAAATTACTATGATGTGACAAATGTATTACAGGTCCCTGCATGGAGTATCTGCAATGCTGCACTGGTGCTGTTGTTAACGTGGTAGGGCTTTGATGCATGCAGTTTCCAGGCTGTGAGCATGGATCCCTGCGCAAATGAGATGGAGTTAC
The DNA here is from genome assembly GCF_019279795.1 of Protopterus annectens. Lineage (NCBI taxonomy): Eukaryota > Metazoa > Chordata > Ceratodontiformes > Protopteridae > Protopterus > Protopterus annectens. Next base: position 771,013,538 of record NC_056727.1, on the reverse strand, counting down.
TGAATAGCACAAAGGGGTAATTGTGTCCGCATATCCCCACCATGTAGGCAGAGAACCATGTTCTTGTTCATAGATTCATAGGTAGGTACTAGGCTCTCTGCCCAAAGGCATTTATAAGCCTAGCCGGATTGTGTTTACTTTCACCGCCCCTTAGATTAGTTCCCTGTGCCTCTGTCCAGCAGAGCCATTGAAGTGATCCCGGGGTAAACTTTCTGTTTCCCATCCACTCGTCAAGGTTTCTCTTGAAGAGGGTTAGCGAGGAGCTCTGCCTAATGTAGATTGGAATCTTGTTCCAGAGCATGGGAAGTCTCTGGGACAGGAATCTTTCCCTCAAGCAAGTCCTATTTATTGTTGTGGTGAGGATTAGATCCCTGCAGCGTGTGGCTGGAGGGGATATGATTTTCTTTAGGTGGAGCATGTCCATCAGTTATGGGTTGGACATGGCCTTGTACATCAGGCAGAGATCACCTCTGAGTAGGCGGTATGCAACCAAGTACAGCTGGAGTTTCTTCAGTCGAGCTGCATAGGGCATCTGCTTGAGGCCAGTGATCCTCTTGGTGAGGTACTTCTGTGGTCTTTCCAGTTGTTGCAGGTGTCTTGTAAGGTACATCCCAAATGGGGCACTGTACTCTATGATGGGTCTGATGAGTGATGCATAGAGGGGCCCAATGACCTCTTTTGATCTGGATGCAAACCCTTTTGTGATTAGGTGGGCCACATAAAAGGATTTTCTAACCACTTTGGCAATGTGATTATCAAAGGAGAGGTTACTATCTACTTAGGTCCCCAGATCCCTTATTACGTCTTCCATATTTAGGGGGCTACCACCTATGTGGTAGTTTGTGGGTACTTTGTTTTTTCCAAAGCGGATGACTATGCACTTTTTGGCATTTAGCTTGAGGCCATGATTTTGACACCAGGTATCTGTCTCAGTGAGACCCTTTTGAAGGATGTTTGTGTCAGCCGGAGAGTCAATTATAGCCCCTAGTTTGCAGTTGTCTGTGAACTTGGTCAGCCATAGTCCTCCTGTGCTTGCCTGTATCTTTGAGAAGTATATGTTGAACAGGAGGGGTCCTAGGACTGAACCCTGGGAAATGCCACTTGTAACCGGTTTGGAGTCAGACCTAGCTCTCACAACTCTTACCATGTGGGTTCTGTCCATGAGCCAGTTGGCAACCCATCTCGTGATGTAGGGGTTTATGTTCAGGCTGGTGAGCTTGTCTATAATACCTGAGTGGGGATTGGTGTTGAAGGCCTTTGCGAGGTCTAGGTAGGCTGTGTGGGCCACCTTTCCCTCATCTATAGCCTTGGTAACTGTCTCAAAGAAGTCCACCAGGTTTAGGAGGCATGATCTGCCCTTAACAAAACCGAACTGGGTAGGGTCCAGTGTTTGGAAGTTTCCTATGTCTTTGTTAATGAGATCCATGATGATGCGCTCCATAGCTTTGCAGACCAAGCTAGTCAGGCTTATAGGGTGATAGTTCCCGGGGTCCGTTGTGGCTCCATCTTTGTGCAGTGGAATAACCGTTGCTGTGCACCACTCTGTGGGCACATAGCCTGTGGAGAGGCTGAGTTTAAACAGTGTGTTTAAGTGAGGGGTTAGTTCATCTTTGAACTCATGTAGGACGCAACCTGGGATACCATCTGGTCCCATTGATGCTGTGTTTTTGGCTTTGGAGAGGGCTGCTTTAACCTGTCTGTGATTTCAGGGTTTACAGAATAGGTAGCTGACATCAGGGGAGGGTGTGTCCAATGACTTCTAAGCTTATTTCAGCCTGTTTGTGTGGCACGCTAAAGTGCTGAGCATATCCTTGGAGGGGATGTGTGCACTCACTTTTAAACTTTGTTTAGCTAAGGAGAGTGACTTTCAGTGTGTTTGTGCTGCATGCCACCATGCTGAGCTTGGAAGTCTGTGGGGGTGTATACACTGACTGCTAAGCTTTGTTTACCTACAGGCACACATTTGCATGGCGCGCCACAGTGCTGATTGTATCTAAAAGCCAGTGACATATTAATTAGTTTTGACCTCTTTTTAACTTAAATTAGGGCCATTAAATGATGTTAATGATATATTAGGCAGGTGGAATGCATCATAAGTAGCCAATCACACTGTCAGCACCTACAGCAAAGCACTATAAAGTATGCATACACCCTGCAATCTGATTTTTTCCCTATACTCTGCACCATTCGAGTACAGACTTGTGAATTTTAACTGAGAGAATGCTAGGGGCTGCTGCAGGTCTGCTACATCTGTATGTGCTAGATGCTGAAGTCAATGCTGCTGCTGAAAATCAGCTGAGACATAGAAGGAGAAGAGTGTTCAGGCCCAGGGTAACCTTCCAGGAGCTACATAAGCTGGAGATTGTAGAGTGAGACTTACTACAATAATTCACTGAGCTCTGCCACCCTCAATTCAGACCCACAGCCAACAGAGGGGAACCCATCCCAGTGGAAACAAAGGTATGTGTAGCACATAGGATACTAGCAACTGGGGACATGATGGTGGTCTCACAAGCATCTGCTTCCGGGGTACTCCACCAGTTCCTGGATGTCATGCTACCATATGCCAGTGAGCACATTTATCTTCCACTCACCCCTGAGGTGAGGGCCAGCAATATGCAACACGTGTATTATGTAACACACTATCTTGAGGTAATGGGTGCCATAGATTGCAGTCATGTACACATCAAGTCACCACCTAGTGAGGAGGGTAGAATCTCTTTCAACTGCAATGTGTGTGCTGGCAGCCCTGGCAGTTATCACAACTCCTCTATCTGGCATGCATCACAGCTGTACCAGATGGACATCCCACATGGCCATTTACTGGGGGATGCTGGCTACACACTGGAACCATGGATGATGACACCCATCAGAAATGCACACACACCCACTGAAGAATGCCATAAAGAGGCACACACGCAAACTAGGAACATCATAGAGCATGTTTTTAGGCTTCTGAAGTCATGGTTTTGGCGCTTCTATATATCTGGTGGAGCCCTACAGTACTCTCCAGCCAGATGTGCCCATATTTTCAGAATATGTGCCATGCTACACAATATGATCCTGTAGAAACAGCAGCAGCAGGATCAGTAAAGGGAAGGGATACACAGCCCCCCACCAGTACCTATTTCACCACAGCCACAGCCACAGCTACAGCCACAGAAGGACTCAGAGGAGGAACCCCATTGTGATGTCCGTGTAGGCAGACATAGGCATGCCCAGTATGCCTTGGCTTTGGCTACGGGACAATGCATAGCACATTCACTATCAACATAGGGCCCTATTGACTGACACCTTACTCATACTCACATACATATAGTAAAATTATTCATGCCAGTCGACCCAGACAACCTGCACCTATCCCTGTATTAGCTGTGTACTGCTTGCATCACACAGAGTCAGCTCTGAACTACAGTCCTGTCAACTGCTGCATTCACAAGGTAAGTGTCTAACCTACACACTAGTCTACTTGTAAGGATTACTATGATATGGTATCATATGTATAGATCTGCTGCATTTATGCAAGGAACTATAGTGGGCTATGTGGACAGAAGTAACATCTACATGGGACTACAGGTACCTAGTCCAATTGTATGTGTTCCCTATTAATCACTAGGCATCATGGTTGGAATATGCACTACATCAGTCAAGGTATATGTTAAACAGTGGGGTCACATGATATTTGGACTACTGCCTATCCCAGCAGATCATGTGCTGGTGTTCCCCCACTCTCAACATATCAGTGTTCTTATATAACTGCTTTAACAGTAAGTCAGCAATGGTATATCAGCAGACCAGGCAATCTCAGAGCTGTAACATAGAACTCAATCACACATTGTACGTCACACATTAATGCAGGAATAACAACCTACATATTTATGCTGGTGATTGTGTGATGAGTGACTCCACTGTGTTTGCTAGCCTGTGTGGCTCAGTGGACTATAAAAGTTAGCATGGATGATGGTGTTGATGCTTCTAATCTGGAAGTAGGTACATCCTTTGCATGTGAGTTATTATGTTGGGGTTTTCACAGACTGTCAGCCTGTTTGGGGTGTAACATTATGAACCTCACATATTAAGTACAGCAGACAGCTGGAAAATGCCATGGACATTTTGAGTGACGTGCAGTACTGCAGAAACAGGGACAGATGTCAATGTCTGTAACATACCTCTCAACCTTTTAGTCCAAGAAATCTGTTCAAAGCACAACAAAATGGGGGAACAAAGGCCCACAAATAGGGGAATATGTTAAATACTCCTTTCATAAATGTAAACAGTTGCTAAAATAACAGTGTTTGTTTCAACAGATGATTTTCTGAAGGATTTGAAGTCAGACACTCAAATGTATGTCACTATTTAGTGACTTTAATCCTAAATTCATCCAAGTGATTTGCAGGAAAATCACACATTTTATGAGAAACAGACCAAGACTATGAGCCAAAACTATAGACATTCTGTGAAACTCTGGATAGTTGGGAGGTATTGTCTGTATCACACAAAATCCTGAACTGGAGTACAGGTAGGTGTGGCCTGGAGTCACTTTATAAGTACTGACAGTTACACTGAGCATGCCTGAACAGTTAAAATGAGTGCAATTCTGTTGCCCCATCATCAGATTGGTTAAAATGAGCGCACTTCTGTTGCCCCATCATCAGACTAACCTGTTATGTATAGATATGTCTATACATACAGGCATATACGTATACATATCCATCTGTTACTATCTCTCTCTTTCACATACATAGTATATCTATCACTATGTAGTGTCAAATAGATATACCAATATATATATATATATATATATATATATATATATATATATATATATCTACATAACACATATACATGTCATACACACACACACACACACACACACACACACACACACACACACACACACACACACACACACACACACACACACACATACACAGCTGCATTTATATATACATCCCTGTTATATACATAAATATGTGTGTGGATGTATGTATTGACCTACATACCATAATAATGGTGAGTAAATCTGCACTATCACACATCCATACTGTTGCTCAAAGGATCCAAATTAATTGCACAACAGTACATAATCCAATTACCTACAGACTCCTGTGCCTGCTGGATGTCACCACCTAGAGAGACAGAGGTGAACAGGTGGTGTAATACATAATGTTGTCAATGCACTCATGGACAGGGCATATTGTTCCGGCCGACAGGTTTGCCCATCTAACTGAAGCAGCCACATATGGCCATACTGGTAAATGTACACACATAGGTAGGATAATAACAGTTATCTCACTGCTAGGATATTAGATGCAGATAACAGTATGAAGCAATATCACTCTGCTGAACACAGATGCTGTTCAGCACAAGCCTAGTTTGTGTAATGCAAAAGTACTATGCCCACAATCACATATACAACAAACTCATGCAATAAGTGCTGTGATCTATAGTGAATAAGACTAGATAGGGAGGGATTCTAATCTCACTCTAGGCTACTTGGTGCATGTGTGTGTGTATGTGTGTGTGTGTGTGTGTGTGTGTGTGTGTGTGTGTGTGTGTGTGTGTGTGTGTGTGTGTGTACCCCTGCAAAACAGCTGCCATGCCCTCATGGGCTATCCACCTTCAATGGTTATGCACTTTTTGGCCCTGTAACTTGCTGCTGGCTTCCACTCTGCTGTGGCATGTGCAGTAAATAATGTGATCCATAGTGTGTAAGACTAGGTAAGTAGGACTTCTAATCTCCCTCCAGGCTACTCGGCATTGTGTGTGTGTGTGTGTGTGTGTGTGTGTGTGTGTGTGTGTGTGTGTGTGTGTGTGTGTGTGTGTCCTGATGGCATAAATATGATCATGTTGGTAACATGCAAATAGGTAGGGTTTTACAGTAATTTATTTGTAGCATGTGATGTGGCCCCTAAAAGACTGACCACAACAAGGCCTTCTCATGTCATCAAGCATAATATGTCCTGAACTGATAGTACTAGCAGACATGAGGTGTGTTGCCAGCATCGTTTACTGTGATCTGTAGTGTGTACCATTACATAGGCAAGAGTTCTCATCTACATACAGCCATCTTGCACTATGTGTGTGCCTTGGCATGTCCTGTATGCAGTGATTGGAAGTGGTGCTAGCCTCAATGTAGCCATGGTTGTTTTAGAGCATTTTATATAATGTTATTGAACCATAGGATGTTTGAACTTCACTGTCATAATGGCCATAAACCCTCACAATCATAGGTGTCTTTATATCCGGAGTTACAGGATCAGCACATATTGCCCTTGTCTACAAGGAACACAGGCAGTTGCCCTGTGTTGAGATAATGGTCGCCCAGTCATTCATACAGATGGCATGTGGTGAGGTGCACTGAAGTGCTTTGTGTGCCATTAGGCAGGGTCCTTTTCAAGGGTTTGTTTAAATCTGCTAGACAAATCTCTCCCACAAGCATGCAGCACCAATGACACATACGAGATTAATGTCCTTACAGTGGGTTATCCATCTACTATATCTCCAACAAATAGGCAACATATGCTATAAAGCAGGGTCACACATAGCCGTGTATGCAAGGCACAGATCACTTCTAAGTAGTCTATATGCCACAGGTGACAATGACAATCATTGCAGACTATCCCCATTGAACACATACTGGAGAGATGAAGTGACCTTGTGAGGGACCATAGTGTTGTGTGCAATTTCCAGTACTGCTTGGAAAGGTACATCACCTAATTGCCATGTACTCAGATATTGGCATGCTGAGGGAAGAGTAATTGGAGGTTATGAGCATGTCACTTACAGGTGACTGTGGCCTCAGCTATGCCATATGATTCTTGCCATACCACTGTAGAGACAGGGTAATCTGAGGCACATTAGATGTAAACCTGTGTGGCCAGGTCTGTGTGCCCATGTCATTCACCCCTGAGTATGTACATCACATGTTGCGACTGATGTGCCACTTACCAGGTACATAGGTCTAACTGATGGAACTGATAGTACATATATATTTGCATGGAGCTTATGGCTATTACTTTGTCAACAGGCATGTGTTTACAAGTGTCTATATCACATTATTGTATGTTCAAAATATCGAATGGCTGCAATATCAAAAATGCCATTCATTGAAACTGTTCTTGTGGGGGGCTGCGCTGCCCCCCCCCGCTAATTATATATACCAACTCCAAGATCGCACTACAGTGAGGAAAGGGGAAATTTTCTGATCCTCACTGTATGGCGATCTCACAAAAAACTTTTCACTGAACAGCATTTACAACATTGTAGCCGTTCGATATTTTGAACATATGACAATATGATATAGACTTATTCACAATACATTCTTGCAGGATATTGACATACCACAGAGACTCTATGAATGCTCACAATTTGCAGGCATCAGCCAGCATTGTTAGCCACAGTCAGTCAGTAGTCGCATGTATTGCTGTTGAATGGATTCCAAGCAGCAGAGGACCCAGAGGACCCAGAAATGCACCCTGTTCATAGGTTAATAGGTTCATAGGTGTGTACCAGGCTAATGGACCTGGAGCCTTTAAAACCCAGCCTACAGGACTACCCTGGCATCGTGCCACCCAACCTTAGTTCCCAGTGTCTCTGTCGGGTAGATCCACTGGAGTGATCCCAGGGGTGAATTTTCTATTTCCCATCCACTCATCAAGATTTCTCTTGAAAAGGGTCAGTGATGTGCTCTGTTTGAAATCTATGGAAAGTATATTCCATAGCATGGGCAGTCTCTGGGTTATGAACCTGTCCCTCCAGCATGTTCTGTTGGTTGTGGTAATGAGGCTGAGGTCTCTGGAGTGTGTGGTGTGGAGGGATTGGGATTTCTTTAGATGTAGCATTTCTAACAGTGCTGGGTCAGACATGGCTGTGTAAATCAAGCAGAGATCACCTCTAAGTAAGTGATATGAGACAGAGAATAGTTGGAGTTTTTTGAGTCTGTCCATATAGGACAAGTGTTTAAGGCCTAGGATCCTCTTTGTGAGGTACTTTTGTGGTCTCTCCAGTTGCTGCAGGTGTCTAGTGAGGTACATGCCAAATGGGCATTGTACTCAATGATTGGCCTAATGAGGGAAGAGTAGAGGGAGACAATGACCTCTTTCTTCATGGATGCAAAACCCTTAGTAATGAGATATGCAACATAGAAGGACTTTCTGACCACAGTGCCAATGTGATGGTCAAAAGAGAGGCTGCTGTCAACCTCTGTTTCCAGATCTCTTATAACACCTTCTGTGTTCAGTGGACTACCATCGATGTGGTAATTCATGGGAACTGGGTTTTTTCCAAAGGGGATGACGACACATTTTTTGGCATTGAGCTGACACCAGTCTTTGGTCTCAGTGAGGCCTTTCTGTAAGATGTCAACATCACTTGGGAAGTTAATAATGGCTCTCAACTTGCAATTGTCTGTGAACTTTGTCAGCCAGAGTCTCTTCCTGTTGGCCTGGACTTCTGAGAAGTAGGTACCAAACAGGAGAGGACCCAGGACCAGTCCCTGTGGGACTCCACTCATGTTTGGTTAGCAGTCTGACTTGGAGTCAGCTACTTTCACACTGTGAGTTCTATCTGTGAGACAGTTTTCAACCCACTTAATGATATAGGGGTTGATGCCTAGCTTAGTGAGTTTTTCTATGATTCCTGAGTGGGGAATGGTATCAAAGGCCTTCACCAGATCAAGGTAGGCTGTATGAACCACTTTGCCTTCATCCAAAGCTTTGGTGACTGACTCAAATACGTCAACCAAGTTGAGTAGGCATGATCTACCCTTCACAAAACCAAATTGTGTGGGATCCAGAGTTTGGAGATTCCCTATATCCTTGTTTATTAGGTCCATAATGATGCATTCCATAGCTTTGCATGTCAGACTTGTCAGGCTAATGGGATGATAGTTCCCAGGGTCTGTAGTTGCTCCTCCTTTGTGGAGAGAGATGACTGCAACAGTGCACTATTCAGTAAGGACAAAGCCTGAGGTGAGGCTGTGATTGAACAGGGCACACAAGTGAGGTGCCAGTTCACTCTGAAGTATCTGTTGGCCAGTATATTGGCAATATCTGTTGGCTCGTATAAGAGAGGTACCATTGTGCAGCACAGCAGCAAAATCTGGGCATTCTGGAGATTTGTGAGATAACTATAGCCTTGTGGTTTTCTTTTACTATTCTTTACTATCTGCTGCAATTTCCTTTCTTAGCTAGCTTTTTGAGGAGGGATGAAATTTTTGCTGAGGCTGATTTTGAGGCTTTTAAGGAGTTTTCCACTCTTGACTTCCCCACATATTCCTTCTCTTTCTCTTCTGTATGTTAGAGTATGTTTATGTCAAGGGACCCACAGATTGGGCATTTTTATTTTGAGGAGATGGTCTTATTGGGTTGGGTATGATCCAGTCCATGTGTGTGTGTACAGTGTTGGTGTGTGCATTCATAGCAGTCATGCAACTATACTTTATTAGCATGGGTACCATGAAGTTAGCCACCTCTGTTTTTAGGACCCAAAGTTAGCTTTGGAGAAGTTTTTCATGGTGGTTACCTTTGCGGGTGGTGGAGGGGGTGTGAGGATATGGATATCCAAGGGCATTAGTTTGTTCTCGGATCTAACCAGAGAGGTGGTGACTATTGGTGTAGAGTAACAGTTTCCCATGTTAGTAATTACCAGGTCAAGGATGTTGCTACCTCTAGTGGGGGTAAGAATGAGCTGGGCATTGGAATTAATGAATTCCAGGAAACATTGGGTAAGTATATTGGTACATCAGTAGTTTTCCCAGTTAATGGAGCACTGCTGCTGACAGATCAGTTATTGGAGTTGGATTCCCTATGTTGCATATGTGTGCCAACAAGGGGCCACTTAGTAACCCCTATAATGATAGTATCATGGATGCCTAAGTGGGTGTTTTGTAAATGTTGCCTGAGTGGGGAATATAGCCAGTTGGTTTGGCTGAGTCTATTGGGTTGTATGCCCTGATGTACCCTCACCCAGGTCCATGGTCACTGCCTTGGAAATGTCCACCACGTGCAACAGTCATGCTCCCCCTGTCACACATCCAAACTATGTACAGTCAACTGTGTGTAGAACAGATATATGTGTGCTGATCAGATCCATAATGAATTTCTCCTACAGCCCTACAGATATGGATACGCAAACAAAGAGATGTATAGTTATGTCAGCCAGTGGATGCATCACCTCTGTGCAGGGATATAACAGTTGTTGTTGTCCTCTCAGCTGGTGTGCAGCCAGTAGTGTCAGTATGATTGCAATGGTGTCCCAATGATGTTAGTAATCCTTGTCAGATTACATGTGGGATGCAGCCTGAAATGTTAGCATGTGCAATAGATGCTGTGTATCTTCCGATGAGTCCACTTCTGAACTGCAATTTAAATATGGAAGTTATGGGACAGGTTGTAGGAATGTCATGTGTCACATGTGGGGGGGACAAAGGAGTGCAGTTGATGCAGACAGTGCGGGTGTGCAGGTTAGGTATGTGTCCAGACCCATCATATGTGGCATCATGACATATGAGGTCACCGACAATCTGGACCTATCCTTTGAGGTCACACATGTAACTACCCTGTGCATTGTGGTTCTTCTTTGCATGGATGGCTAATTTTGTCACTTACTGTGTCTACTCAACATCACAACAGCACTATGGTCTTCTTTTAGCTGAGGAGGTAGTGCCTTCATGTAAGGGGGATACCTTCATCCCAACTGTCACACAGCACTGTCCACCTGTTGTTGTACAGACTGCTAATGGCAGTTGTCCACTAGTCAGGTTTGCTGAGCCATAATGAGCCTGTGTCCCTCCTGTTATGTACAACCAAGTTCATGTCATTGTAATGCTGCTGACATAATGCATGGATGTAAAGTTCTGCATACTTGTCTGTCCCATCTGAAGAGAGAGATGCAGTCACGCTATGTCAACCATCTCACAGGAGGTGATAAATGGCTGTCTTGACATATATGTCTGTATTGTCTGCGGGGGGTACATGCCAGTAGTTCTAAGGATACTATGTGGCCAGATCCCACCAGGGAGGACCTCACATTGGGGGGGGGCTGCACTGGTCACCCATATTGGTAAACACATGATGAACTATGTTGGTTCCCCATATGCAGATATCACGGCATTGCTGCAGGGCATTGTAGGTAAGGACCTGGACCATCCTTTGGGCAAGTGAGCTGCAGCATGACTAAGCAACATAGTGTGCACATATTATACATCCCTAACATGTTTGTCTGTGCTTTGTACAGACACCTTGCATGACTCTCTTGATGCAACATGCTGAAAGTAACTGCAGTACTTACTTGCATGGAGGAAAACTAGCAGGCATTGACAAGAGGTGTTCCCAGATCTCTGAGTCATGTTATCTGAAATGCTATGATAGGAGTTAGCATGGATACTAGCACTGACACTGCCATACACTTAGTGACACTGGACCAAACACTTTTACTTTTGCTCAAGGCCAGATCATGCCTACCGAGTGTAACCAGCAGAGCCTATTGACTGTTAAACTGTGCAATGGATGTCAGACATATGTCTCACTCCACCAACCAAGGCCTGACAAGGTGTATGACAATATTAGGCCAGCAGGCCTTGCTGGAAACTGTGTACATCATGTACAGAGTGTTATGGGGTCTATATTATAACATCAAAGTCTTAAAACTTTGAATGTTATAATATCAACCCCAATTCAGTGAATGCTTGAAATAGCGAAGCTGCAAAACACAGAATATTTTCCTAGGGAAAGTATTCAGTGGGCCATTTCTGTGGCTTCATTATTTCCTCGACTGTGGTGCAAAAGTGACGAACCGGGTTAAGGTAAGTGTGCAAACAGACCGAGGTAAGGGGAGTGTGTGATAATTAGGGACCTTAGGGATAGGGAACGGGTAAGGTGAGTGTGTGATAGTTAGGGACCTTAGGGTTAGGGAGCGGGTAAGGTGAGTGTGCATTAGTTAGGGACCTTAGGGTTAGGGAGCGGGTAAGGTGAGTGGGTGTTAGTTAGGGATCTTAGGGTTAGGGAGCGGGTAAGGTGAGTGTGCGTTAGTTAGGGACCTTAGGGTTAGGGTTGTACAGTTTAGTGTAGGGTTCTGTGAAGTATGCATGTGTGGATTATGTATTTTGGTGTGCTTGTGCTGCGTGTGTGTATTCTCAGAACAGCAAATTTTTTCCCTTGGAAAAAATTCTCTGTCCTGAGCGTTCGAGTATATCACATTTCGAGATTCCAAGGTCAAGCTTATGGTGTTCAACATTTTGGAATTTTGATAATGTGATATAGACCCGCATTATGTCAGCTGGTGGATAGTCAAGTGTCTGACAGTCATACTCTAGGAAGATACCACTGGGAGACCTGCCCTGCAATGATGTCAGTTACCAGTGGGGTTCACCATCCTTCATTATTGGCATCCCCCATCTACTTTTTCCCTCTCTGCAGTCACAGCCACTGTCAGTTGCTTTTGACTGAGTGCATTAGCAGGTAATTGCATACTGGGAGCTGTCACAGACTCCCACACAGAACCAACAGTTATCCAGGATAGCCTAAGACACAGTCAGTTGTACTCTGAGCCACTGACAAAGACTAACTGCCAATGACTGCACGGTACTATCCTGTGGGGCATCATCCACCCCTGCTAAATATTGTAATGTCCACACACTGCACACAGTTGAGCCATTATACACGGAGTTATGGACACAGAAAGTAATGTAGCCTTTGACTGTCACAGGTCGGTAAGATGTGGGGATGCATTCACTGTTGTACACCGTAAACTGACAGGTTTGGGATGTAAATCCCAGACTGTCACTGCTATACTGAATGTGGCAGTCATCACAGCCATCATTGTGTGCAATGGAACCCTGCTATGTTACTACACAGGCATATTGTACAGCTGTAGCAGCCACACAGATTCCATGGTACACCAATATACAGTGTAGATAACATGTCCTATGGAGTCCGTGTCATGACCATACATGTGTACTGTCCCCTAAATGCTTTGGAGAGGATGTGTCTGACTGCATACAAGGAGGTGTTGGATCCCACTGTGTGTCTCCCACATAGCCATAACAGGACTAACACATGTCTCACCTGTTCTTAACACCTACAACATCACTGTGACATACATTGTACATGCTGTAGAGACAGGTATGTAACAGGAACAGTACACCCTACATGAAACACGCTTCCATGCGTGTGAAGCACACATCTGCTGTGACACAAATCATGTGCAGGTTACAGAATAGGATGCAGACCATGGTGATCATAACTGGTGTTGGGAAGCTGTCTGTACAGGACACAGGATATTTGTAGATGGGTTGTATCCATCACCACAGCTTGTAGATGTATGAGTTCCTAAAACCCTGGTGACACTTATCAAGGCTAGCAGACCTGCTCACAGATTAGGACTGCATGAGTATGCTGAATGCTGCCATTGTCCGTGTTAGTCTGTTATACACATATGAACATATGGACCCATGCACTTATAGGGCTGCACCTTGCTGAAGACATATTTCTGCTGTGCTGATATGCCATCCTGTGATGCTTTGCTGCCGCTGTATATCCATAGATTATCCCAAACAGAAACATAAGCAGGTCTGTGACATACCTGTCATCATGTAACTATACAGCCATTATAACATCATCAAGGTACACAAAAGTATGTGGTGTACTTGCGAAAAATGCCAGCATGCAGTATATGTCATTAACCACTACAAGTAGCATAGCAAAACAACACTGCATTACACAAGTACATGATAACTAATATAGCCACCCTGTGCATCAGACACATAACTTAATTTCCCTGCATTTATAGTGAGGATGACAGGGATGTGGCACAGGTATCATCACTTACACAGGGTGTTATGTGGGGGTGCAGGAGGCCTAGGCCTACCCAAATAGTTCACAGCATGTGTGTGAGTCAGGAAGGGAAGCAGGTAAGATGGACCATGGAAAGGTGCTGTGTGTGCCTGTAGGTGACCTGCATTTTACAATGGTGTGTGAGTGTGTGCATGTACACAGTCAAGCTCAGTGCTAGCCCTACATGTGTGTATGTTGGGCAGCTTTTCACTGTACATGGTAGAGTTGACAGTTCACCATCTCCAGCCCCAAACATGGGAACTGGCTCTGCCAGGAGTTGCACTGGCACTTCCACGCCCAAGGTCAGATGTTGTGCTAGTACCTGACAGTGACTGCTGCCTGCTGGGATGATGTCCCCCACGGGAATGCCCAGGATGACGAGCCCATGCCCTGGCATGTCATGGTGTAGACAGCACACTCCCCTTTGTAGCACTGGATGTACTGCCACTACAGGAGCATGATTCTGCATGGCCACATGGACTCTCAGCAGATGGGGTTGCTGACCTATGTCCACGAGTCCAACACTCTACCCCAACCACATGTTCCAGCACAGACAATGTGCGGTCCAAGACAAACACTATCTCAGTCCACCTTCTGTCCACTGCATCAGTCAACTGATCTACTGTGTCCCCAGTGTGATGGAGGCAGTCACAGATGTCAGACTGTTCTGCATCTGTAACCCTAAGCATATGTCTGGTGTTCCATTTAGAACAAATCCTGTGCCTCCATGATGGCTTGAAATATGTGCTGAGTGACCCATGATGTGACACCTGCAACATGTGGTGGCCAGACAGCATGTCTCCTACAAGCAGCCCTGTCAATGCAATTTACCTGTTAAGCAATATGACACTATACTTGATAAAACAACATATAAAACCCCAGTACACCTATCTTAAGAAATATATTTAAATTCACATTTCACTGCCTAATTTAATGTCCTTTCAACCTTTTATGTTTTAAAAGGTATTTTATAGTAAATGCCACATTTAAGCCAGGAGGCTTATCTTTTCTTAACTGTCATTGCCAAAGTGTTTCTATTTGTTCAGCTACACTGCTAAGATCCTTATGTACCTGTTCCAGAATGGAAAATAAAAGTATTCTACCCTGTTTACACACATTATGTTTAAATAGGGCATTATTCTGGCCCTTAACTTTAACAGATCATACATGTTCCATAACAAAACAATGTCTTATTTACCAGGAACAGGGCCAAAGCCTTGGCTAATACCTGAAGGACCTGTGAAAAGTTGAGGGTGAGGTAATGTCAGTACCAACACACATTGCAGCACAAGGTAATACATCCATATATCTCACATTTACAGTGGCTACTGTGTTAATTGTTGTATTGGTCACATTCTGAGTATGAGAGTACAACTGAGGTAAAACCCTCCCCTGAAAGAACCAAGACCTGACAATCACGTAAAAGTATGTACAGCCTGACACACTGACTGCTACAATATTACAACGCTAATCACAGTAAGCATCCCTGCATGCTCCTCTGCTGTGGAAACTATGGCACTCACCTCCACAATGTATGGTGTGATTGATGCCTGGGAGCAGTCGTGTGTGCCTAGGTTTGCCAGGAATTTCTCAGTAGCTATGGGTGGTTGTTACACTGCAGTCCCTCCACTGGTGGCATTAGCTCAGGCTACTTCTGCTGCCCTTTGTCATGCAGCATTGATAATGTCTGTTGCATGGTGTCAAACCTGCTCCTATGTCCTGCCTTGATGGCCCATGCCATTCACATCACAGACAAGGTCTGCCCATAATGCAGCCCACTGTTCCCTGTTTTGTCTCTCCCTGGATAGTAGGATGTGTATATGTTGGACAGCTTTTTACCATGCATGGTAGAGTTGACAGTTCATCATTTCCGCCCCCAGTATAATTAAATTTTCTGCACCAGAGAAGGGTGCATGGCATCTACCATACATGATTCTTGACAGACAAAAAAGGGGAACACATTACAGGATCACATATGTGGAAGTACACTATGTAGAGATACAGCAAGGACAACATGGCTGGCACTATCCACTGCTTGCGCATACATGTCATACTCCACAGTGTTCAAACAGACTAGGTGTGTGGATACAACTGAGACAGTAGCAATAGTCAGGTATTCCTGTGTGTGCCATGACAGATAAAGCTGTATGATCATACACCCAACACTCCCCTGATAATACCTCATAGGAACAGTGCCAAACAATTAGCAGTCCGCTATTACAACCACTATAAAGGGACAGTCCAATGAGACCAGTGTGCCACAATGTCAACAGACAATGCACCCTCCTGTGTAGGTGTAAGACAGCAGGAGATCAATCACTTGTCAATATCACAGGTGTATGACAGGCTTAATTCTGTATTCCCTATTCCTCATATGTCTATTCATCCATCTGCATCCTGTTGTACACAAAATCAGTTACATACCTGATGGAGTGCAGTACTCCTTTGTTGATATGTGGTGATATTAAAGTTTTCACAAAGGTGTGTTCTGTGTAAGGAAAGTCTCATACAGACTGGTTTCCCATAGCCAACTGCTTGCCTTTTAAACATGCTTCTCATCAGCAAGTGATTGGTTCTAAACCAATCTGAGGGTCTGAAATACTAATTACAGCTAACACAGCTGATTTGCACTATCATTAGCCAATAACATACAACCACTGTACAATTTATAAAGCTTTCATGTAGATTAAGGCCCCTTTCTGATATGTTGTGGTGGACATTACTGTGGTGAGGAGACTACATCATTGTAGAGGGTAGGTCTGTAGCAGAAACCTTACCATAGAGATGTGTCTGATACAGGCTGCAGCTGCTGCTACAGGTAAAAGTAGAGGCAGAGGCAGAATGAGGCCACCCTTTCCACTCCAAATAAGGCATGTGTTTTAGGTAAGTATGTTAGGCAACGGTATCACTAACACAGTATTAGGCAACATGTTTGGTGTGTCTTTGGGTAAGATGGGGTATAAATATAATAATATGTCCACCATTTGGGCAACTGCCAGGCCATGTGTTATAGCCTGGTAGTAATTTGCAGCATGTATGAGGGCAGGCCTTGTTACAAGTAGGGACTTCCAATGTATATGTTAGCTGGGCAGCTATGATAATCTGCACAGTAACTTTGGAAGGATTGTGTGGTGCATTCTGATATTAGTGGCCCTCATTTGCAGTACCTGCATTGACATTCTGTGTGAATGCATATTAATGCATGATGTGACACTTTATGTGCATATAGTTTTGCTATAGGGATATATGAAGCATGTTCCTACCTACAGGCCTGTGACCTCTGTCAGTGAAAAGCAGACATGTCATTTGAAATGCATTGTGTGGATAAAGAGTGCATGACTCAGTCATTAATTGCTGCCTTCACAATGCTGTAAATTCACTTCTACATACCACTGGATTTGAACCCAAGAGTGTGTGTGGCAAAATTCACCTTTTGCAATGGAATTTACAGACTGAGCTACTGAGTCACTGCTGCAGCAGGTGTATTTGCAAGATATATGTGCACACATACAGGCTGTGACATACATTTTCTATATCCATCAGTATGTGCATGGCTTTATATGGATGTATGTGTGCATCTGGGACCCAGTTGAACATGTATTTTGCCATTAATGCCTTAGCAGGTATCTTTCTACATGTTGCACATTTACCTGCTATCACAGGCCTCACTTATATCCATTATTATGTCTTTGGCTTTCTAGTGGTGTGCTATTGTACCAAAGTCCAAGGCACAGTCTCATTTTTCATCTTTTTAATTTAATTACATTTTAATTAAGTTTGCATGATGTGACATGGCATGCAGCTCCGCTGAAACTTGCTTAATAACTATAAATGGCAATTACTATGTTTTCTTTAAACCACCTGTTTTAATTAAGAGTTGTGTGGCATGGCAGGTTAATGCAGTGGTCTGCAGGTCTGATGGTCTTGGGTTCAAAATATGAGACAGGTGTTTAAGTTGTAAATGTATATTACAAGTTTAAAAACACGTATAGTCAATATAGCTCTATTTAGCTGGGCAATGTGGCGCTAAACAGCAACGTGCTAAAAAATTATAAAGAAAAGAAAAATGGGGAGATAGGAAAGTGATGAAATGTGATTCAAGCAGAGGGAAAAACATAGTGAAAGGCAAGGAGGGATGTGCAGGAAGGGTGTAGGAAAGAACCATAGCTATCCATTTTTTGTACAGCAGGAACTGTGCTTTGACAGAATTTGCACATGACTTTGAACTCTCAACCCCAGACACAGGAGTGAGGACAACATAACTGCATTGTCAAGCCAATTGGACCAAATTACATGTGTCCAGTAAATACATGTGCAAAATGGAGAACTATGTATGGGATGATATTTTCTTGGGACAGGTGCCCATTTTTCTTAAGGTGACAGTGGAATGTTGGTGAAGGGACATAGGTACGTGTGGCAGAGGTAAATTGGAGAGGTAAGGATGCATTTTCAGATCAACAAGACAGACAAGACAGCAGACAGGGGTGGTGTGTGCTAGATGAGGGTGAACACCTTGGATAGGGATGATGTGGTATCCAAGTCCCACATGCCTCCAGATGGCAGCAGCATGACTCACATCCCGACCCATGGGACTGTCAGCACTGCTCCTTCACTACCCCATGGGTGGCAGTGCCGGAGGCTGGGCACCAGGGTGAGGCTGTCTCACCAAGTTGTCAGCATGCCCTCAATCTGGTGCATGCGGTGACCAAACCCATGGTAGACTATCCTGCACATGAAGACCAGCAGCTCATCCCAGATGACAGCACCCCCTGCACGGCTCCCAGAGGGGGCCAGACCCCGTCCCATGGGGTGGTACTACCTGATGACACAGGTAGTGCAGGGGTAGCAGAGGGGGCACCACCAGTCTGAGTACCAGATGTGCTGGAACCCAGTGCCACAGCCGGTTGAGGCAAAATACAGGATGGGGGGATCAGCCAGGACTGGCCTACTTTGATGTGCTGCGGTGAATAAGGTATAGAAATAACTTAAGGTTAGTAATAACCAAACCATTGTTAGTATTAAAAGAATGGAACATCATTTTAATTGGGTCTATATCAGTTCAAAGAAAAAGCACATCATCGAATACAACAACCTAGAACTTCTAACCACGAAATCTAAAAACATTGAAAGCTCAGAACAGCAATTTTTTTCCCTAGGAAAAAATTCACTGTTCCGAGAAACACACACACAACACAAGCACACCAAAAAAACAGCAATCCACACACATACACTAAAAATCCTACATCTAACCCTACACTAAACTGTACATACAGTACAATCTATCCACTATCCTTAACCCAAACCCTAACCCTAAGGTCGGTCACTATCGCACACTCACCTCACCCGTGCCCTAACCCTAACTCACATACCCCGCCCTAACCCTAATGTCCACACAATCGCACACTTACCTGAACCCAACCCACCACAGTGCTGAAAATAGTGAAGCCACAGCAACAGACAACCAAATTCTTTCCCTAGGAAAAAATTTGGTTATTTGCAGCTTCGCTATTTTCAACGTTCGCTGTTTTCGGTTTGATATTAGACCATTCAAAGTATTAACACTTCGATGATCTAATATAGACCCATTTTAATTCATACAAATGCATATTCATGTATAGCATGTGTAACACAGCAGTAAATAACATAACAGTTAGTCTGGTAACAGCATGCTAGTAAGAAGTAAACCATAAGGGCAGCAAAAGTGTTAAACAAAGTATGTTAATAGCGAATCGTAATAACACATAACAATATTACATCACATTTTGAAAAAATATAGCTAGTTTAACAACATATGTTAATATTAAATCATAATAATAAATAACAATAATAAATAAATGAAAATAAGGGGTGGGGAGAGAGAGAGAGAGAGAGAGAGAGAATCCATTACTGACAATGCAGACTATATCCCCGAAAATGTTATTACTAAATACTGTACAGATTTGTAGAGTCAGTTCTGGGTACAGTAACTTCAATTCTCCTATAGCTGATGCAGCACATACATACCTCTCAAGCTGTTAACATGGGTCAGTATGGGCCAAGCAATAACAAATTCAGTTACACTAGTACACAGAACACTTTCACATAAGGTGGACTTCTATAACTACCAAGGTGTTCTGTAAGCAGATTTGGTAATACATTGCATTCCAGGTAATAATTTTTCTGGTAATCCTGTGACAGATGGATTAGGCAGTTTTAATTACGTTATGGGAAATTGTGGCACTTAAGAGGCATGTTTGTGCACAATGCATAATTTAGACATTTGTCATGCCTTAGTTGGCAGGCATGGGAATAGAACCCAATAGCTGTGACTGCAGGGGACAGCTGCAAAAAATGTAACTTTATTGGTATTGCTGATAACTATCTGTGAAATGTTAGTACAATCATATTTACTTATAGCATGGCTACCTCAACCATATACCATATACCATTTGTTCCTAGAGTGGGAGAAAAAAGAGAGCATTATGTGACTGAATTAATTTTGCATTCTAGAATTATTACAGTGCTATACTTGACTGCGGTGACAGTAGAACACACATGCATGGCATACAGCCGCACTGCATATATTGAAGAAAATCTCGTTAGGAATCAACTATGCTGCTTAACACTTTATTGATATTGCTGATAAGTGTCTGTGAAATGTAACCACAATCATATCTGTTCATAACATGAGCTACCTCACCCATATACCTTTTGTTCCTGGAGTGGGAGAAAAAGACAATATTATGTGACTGAATTAATTTTGCATTCCAGAACTATTACAGTGGTATACTTGACAGCAGTGACAGTAGAAAACACATGCATGGAATATGGCCATAATGCATTTATTAAAACATATTTCTGTAGGAATTAATAATGCTGCTTAACACTTTATTGGTATTGCTGATAAATATCTGTGAAGTCCACATAATATCTGCCTATAGACTGGGCTACCTCAGCCATATATCTTTATTACCTGAAGTAGGAGGAACAGAGAGCATTATGTGACTGACATTGTTCTGGAGACAGCCTTGGACCATACTATGAGTTAAACAATATAGTTTGCAGGCCATTACTTTTGCATTCTACAGCTATTACAGTGTTACCCTTGACTGCAGCAACCTTACCATAGACAAGTAATGCATACAACTCTACTACAAAGGTTATGACAACACAATCCTGCTGTACACCATTTTGCTTACTGTTATTAGTATTGTTTATTGCAATGCAGTTGTTATTGTCCATTTATTGCACTACAGCTCTACTTGCCCATTTATTGCACTACAGTTTTTATGATATATAATTTATTGCAGTAAATGCTTTATCTTTCTTGCTTATTGCACTACAGTTAGCATAATAAATCCATACATACCACACTCACGGTGCAACCTGGCCAGGTGCCCGGCATGGGACTTGACATTGCGGGCCCTCTCAGCTGCAGCTGTTGGGAGAGAAGCACACCATTATGCATACTAGTTTTACAGACATTCAGCTTGCATATTGGTAAAACAGAGGAAAATATATTTACATATTTGTGTGGCATTCCCAGCTCTAGCTTCTTGGACTCAGGTGTCCAAGGTTCCTCTCTTTCTCTTCTTCAGGTTATCATAATGGTGATGACACTGCTCACCTGTGTGGGGGATACCAGTGAGTCAGTGACACTGGTGAGTTCTCTGGCTAACTGGTCCCAGGCCTTTGCCTTACACTCTGAGCCCTGGAAACTGCCCTGCAGCAGCCTGGATTCATGCTTTTTTACCAGGAGCCCAACAAAGATCCTGGACTCTGCACCCAAAAGCATACACCTTCACCATCACCATCTGCCATATCACCAGTTGATCAGATTCCAAAGACTGTTGCAGAATCCCCACCTATTGCACCTAATATAGGCTGCTTTCCCACCCTTACACATCACTGAACAACATTCAAAACAGCACCGCATTTCTCAAAAGCACACAAACCAGCTAAGTGCAGCTAAGCAGTGAGAAAACTCAAACAACTGGGGTTTACCTCAGCGTAGCACTGCGCAAACAAAAGTAGCCATCAACATGTTTAAGCAGTGCTCAGCTGAGCACAGCAGTGCCATATTTCACAAATTTGTTTTTAAAATTAAACATATATAATACATGAATTTATAGACATCTTATCATTCCTATGGACTCAAACCCAGGACCCAATAAACATTAGGCTGTATCTCTACCCATTTAGCTACTTGTATATTAGGAAAGCTTGCATATATTCACATATACTACTGGGCTACCTATTAACATTGCTAAGCACCATGGCGCGCCCTGCAAACATGCTTAAATAAACCCAGACATAAATAATTGCATCTGGCTTCTATTATTAGATGTCTAGCAACTTTTGGCTATGTATGCATGAGTGCTGCTTGGCTTAGCAGCACTCTGCAACGCTCCATGCAAGCAGCAATTAAAAAAAAAATAGGAAAAAAAAAGCAAAAATTTTTAAAATTACAAAATACATAATTCTGATAATTAATCACATCTAGTTTCTATTTTTAGATGTCTGGCAGGTGCTAGACATATATGTGTGCTATATGTGAGCACAGCTTGGCATTGCTTTGCTCCACTCTGCACTGTGCAAACAGCAATTAAAAAAAAAACAGAAAAAATATTTAAAATGACAAAAATACATAATTATAATAATTAATGACATCTAGCTTCTATTTTTAGATGTCTGTCATGTGCCAGCTGTCTATATGTGAGTACAGCTTGGCATTGCTGTCCTCCGCGCTGTGCAGAGCCACACAAACATGCAAAAAATGAAAAAAAAATGAATTAAAATAAAATATCATACATTTGACCCAATTTACAGCTTTTCAACAGTGGGAGGAGCAGTACAGGCCATCCATAACCACAGGTAGCCTCTATGCTTATGCCTACACTGATTCAATAACCTTGATCCTATGGTGTCCCTCGGCAGCATGCCATCATTAATTTGCATGGCATGCTGACAAGGGGGAACCATGGTTGTGTACATGCATACATTCTCTGTTGGCTCTACATAGAACCTACATGGATTTTATTAAGTCCTGGGGATAAATATTTAAAGTGGCAAATTTAGGGGTGAAGGTGTGGTAAACTGCATACAGTCAGAATTTTTTGTAGTTGTCAATAGTCTTAGACCACTCTTTAAGAATGTTCCTCTCAATTAATTATTTCATGAACTGTGGTGCTGTAAATGCACAGCTCATTTTTAACGGGAGTTGTAGTCTTGATAAAAATTACATTTTAGGGCATATTTTTTACAAAGCAGTGGAGCACACTGAGAAATTTAGTCTTCTGACTGCAATACTGATTATTTGTGCCCCAAACTGGTATATTTTTTTAAATATTATAGAAATTATTTCAGTAATTTTAGGGATACCATAGAGTGCACATTGGGGTCACTCATCCCCTGGGTATGTCTTCTCTGCAGGAAATAATATGCAGCTGTAGCTTTAGGTGACTGATTGGGAAAATGGGTTCTATGCAGGGGGTGGCCATCCCATTAAAGAGAATGAGTAAGTGGGCAGGAGTTGACCAGTAGGGGAAAAAGGGGTTTCTGATGTTTGAAATTCCAGTATGGGAGTGGTGGCAGTAAGTGTGAAAGGGTAGTGTGCAGATCTGGATATCCAGAACAAAAAGGACTGGGGGAAGGTATACAGGATATGGATAGTAGGCAAAAGATTAGTGTGCAAGGATGGATATTCAGTGTAGGGTGCCGAGTAAGTTTGCAGGATATGACTTGTAGGGCAAAGTGACAGTGTGCAGGGGCTGGTATTCAGTGGAGGGGGCTGAGTAAGGTTGTAGAATATGACTAGCAGGGAAAAAGGGTAGTGTGCAGGGTTAATATCCAGTGTAGGAGACTGGGTAAGTGTGCAGGAGGTGAGAGATTTGAATATCCAGTATGGGGTGGGGGGGGGTGAGCTGGCATTAAGTGTGAAAGAGAAATTTGGAGATCTGGATACCCAGTATGGAAGGGGGTAGGAGCAAGTGTGCAGGAGGTGTCAGAGACAATTTTCTTCTCAATAGTTAATAGGGATGGGCCACTAGAAAGGTGGGAATCCAGCAGTGGTAATTCCTGGATCACGTACTAAGAGATAATGAGTATCCCAGTATTATTCTAAAGGACTCTAGTCATGTCTAAGACTGGATGGTAGAACTGTGCAGTGACAAATGCAGAGCATTTTATGCATAAAACTGTACTTGGAATTCACGTGAATCCAAATTAGTGATAATGGAAGAATGAGCACCATGGAAGCCTGTTGTTGATTTATCAGCAGTGTTTAGACCAAATAAATGACCAAAACCCTCAGAGAGCAATAGTAACTCTAACCATCACTGTTCTAACTATGATTTATTCAGTGCTCTTCTTTAGTGATTCTGTTCTGTATTGAGTCTGGAGGGTTTTGAGGAATTCAGAATGAAATAGCATGTAGTTTCCTTGGTGACTATGTTTTTTGATCTGTATGTTCAACCAAGTTGTTTCTTGTAGTGTAATTCTTCATATGGGATGCAGCCACATATTTTCCTTCTTAAGCTACTCTCCTTTTACAATGGCATTCCTACTTTTAAGTAAGGGGTGTAGTGGACAAATTTCTACCACATACATAAACACATGGGGAGCAAAGGGAGGTAGGGTTGCCCACCAATAAAAGTGCTTATTTCATTTTTTGAGTGCACATCAAGGTTTCTGACACATCAAAGTCAGTTTTCCATGCTTTGAGAGGTGTGGTTTTGTGTGATGGTCAGATATTGATCAAGCACCACCTCTTTCACTCCCAAATGGCCTGAGATAGACATAACATTGTTAATTGTCTATGTCTAGATGGAAAACTCGGTGAGTGAGCGTTTGGGGGGGGGGGTGCTAAAATAATTTTTTTACTGCAGAGACAACATGCTAATTGGGTGGGGACCTGCAGCATGTTTACTGTAACACTGAAATAGCAGACACTGTGGAACTAAGGGTACACCACTATCATTGTAAAGAAGTTTGTAAGAAGGTTTGCAAAACATGGAAAAGTGGCATTGTTATGGTAATCTGACTTCCAGAGTCCCTCCCCCTTCATTTCTATTGTCGGTTGTATTACATCTTTTCCCACTCATTTATTTGCCTATATCCATAATGCTAAGTGTCCACCAAGCAAACCAATGTTCTTCTTTAGTCCAGTATTAAACTTGAGCAAACTTCCTTAGTACAAATTCTATCTTGCTTATTTTCCCTGACCTCCCATCTGTTCAACACCCTCACTGCAGTCCGAGGGGGTCCTGAGTTAATTCCTCTCAGTCCTTGGCAAATAATAGATTCAGTTTATTGGTTTGCACTACAGTTACCTGTTTTCGACTGTTACTGTTTTGTTTTTGCTTTATTTGTTGATTTTGCCTTTAAATAATTTTAAAGGTCATGAATACTTGAAATTGCCTTGTCAAGGTAGTTTGCTTTGCTGTAGCATTACACTTGCAAGCAATCTCTTTGGTGTTTTGCATAAAGAAGTTAGCAGTGCTAGTCTGCACAGATGCACATGCCCAGAAAGTAAATTTTATCTATAAAACTACCCTTACAACTGAAACCTGTAGCTTAGTGTGGCTAAAACAAAGCATGGACTCAAGCTTAGAGCAGCTAGTTTTCACACAAAACAACACTTTTTTTCTAATCAGAGCATAATCTGTCCCAGTCTCATGCCAAACCCCAGACATTACTCAAGGAGACTCTTTCTAATTCAGTACACTCTCTATAACCCAGCCCACAACTTTCAGGAGCCTACCCAAATACAAGTCTGGGCAACATGGATATGCAATTTCCAAATGTCTCCATCGACAACTTGGTAGAACAATGTAGGAATTGCCTTATGTTCACAAATAACATTAATTGTTAAAGAAACAAGCACAGTAGTGGGAGATGGGGGAATCAAGATGGTGGCTGACCTGTAAACACCATTTTTGCATAGCTCTGTAGTCTTAACCTAAGCCATTACAGTAATGTTCACATCAGACGTTATTGGACTATAAGATCCAGACTATATGTCCTTTATCTATTCAATTAATATGCTTCCTTCAAGTAAAACCACTCTGAAGTAAGTTTAAAATATGGATTTTATTTGTGTTACTTAACTTCAAGTTGAAGATTGGTCTGCGAGGTTCTGTGCTTGGTTCAGAGGCTTACAGAAATGGAAAATCTAAACAAGTGTAAAATACTGGCCATTATGACTTCTATGACAAAAGCTATTTGTGTTAAATAGTAATGAAGAAGAAATTATTCTGTTTTAAGCTACTGAATGTTCTAAGACCTTTACATCCATGTCAGAAAATGCCATTTGAGCAAGAACAAATGGAGTTGCAGACCATCAAAGCCAAATTATCAGCAATTTCCATGCCTGAAATGGAATCTACATCCAAATATGCCAGAAGTGCTAAACAGCAAGAATAGAGGAGATCTTCCACCAAATCCAAAGCAGATCAACTTTTTGCTCTTGAGGATCTACAAGCATTGCTTCAACCTTTCCAAGTGGCAATCCAACAACTTACAGAACAAGTAAAGACACTAAGTGTTACAATAAGCCAAATTGCCAGTAGATTGGATATGACAGAGACGAAAAATAATGAAAAGTGAAGTTAAAATTGCAAATCTTCAAAGAATTAGCCAGTCTAATACCCAAGCCATTTAAGATATCCAAAACAATTTATTATACTTAGAAGCAAGGAGCAGACAAAATAACCTCATATTAAGTGATCGAAGGTGCATTCTTTCGAATGCGCCTTGATCGAACTTTAAAAAATGAAAAGGCAAAATAATGAAGCGGCTTTTAAGCAAATTCTTTCCCTGGGAAAGAATTTGCTTGGTCTTTTCCATTACTTTGCCATTTTTGGCACTGTCGTGAGATCTCAGAGTTGGTATATTTAAGTAGGGGGGGTGAGGGGGTGAAGACCTCACTTTATGTATTGTTTTAAAGCTTACTTTTTTTTGTTTTGTTTTGGAACAGTGATTTTTTTCCCTGGAAAAAAAAATCGCTGTTCTAAGTGTTTGGGATTATAAGCTTTTGCTTACATCATCATCTTCTTTCGGCTTTTCCCGTTAGGGTTCGCCACAGTGGATCATCTGTTTCCATTTCTTCCTGTCCTCTGCATCTTGCTCTGTCACACCAACCACCTGCATGTCCTCTCTCACCACATCCATAAACCTTATCTTAGACCTTCCTCTTTTCCTGTTACCTGGTAGCTTCATCCTTAGCATCTTTTTCCCAATATACTCAGCATCCCTCCTCAGCAGATGTTCAAACCAATGTAATCTTGCCTCTCTGGCTTTGTCTCCAAGCCTTCCAACCTGGGCTGACCCTCTAATATACTTATTCCTAATCCTGTCCACCCTCATCACACCCAGTGCAAATCTTAACATCTTTAACTCTGCCACATCCAGTTCTAACCCCTGCCTTTTTGTCAATGCCACTGTCTCCACCCCATATAACATAGCTGGTCTCACTACCCTCTTGTAGACCTTCCCTTTAACTTTTACTGGTACTCGTCTGTCACAAATCACTCCTGACACTCTTCTCCACCCACTCCATCCTGCCTGTACTCTCTTCTTTACCTCTCTTCCACACTCACCATTACTCTGAACTATTGATCCCAAGTATTTAAACTCATCCACCTTCATCACCTCTACTCCTTGCATCCTCACCATTCCTCTATCCTCCCTCTCATTCACACACATATATTCTGTCTTAGTCCTGCTGACATTCATTCCTCTTCTCTCTAGAGCATATCTCCATCTCTCCAGGGTCTCCTCCACCTGTTCCCTACTCTCACTACAGATCATAATGTCATCTGCAAACATCATAGTCCATGGGGACTCCTGTCTGATCTCGTCTGTCAACCTGTCCATCACCATTGCAAATAAGAAAGGGCTCAGAGCTGATCCTTGATGTAATCCCACCTCCACCTTAAACACATCCATCACTCCCACTGCAGATCTCACCGCTGACACTACCGTCGTACATATTTTGTACCACTCCTACATATCTCTCTCACACTCCCGACTTCCTCATACAATACCACAACTCCTCTCTAGGCACCTTGTCATATGCTTTCTCTATGTCTACAAAAACACAATGCAACTCCTTCTGACCTTCTCTGTACTTCTCCATCAACACTCTCAGAGCAAAGATTGCATCTGTAGTGCTCTTTCCCAGCATGAAACCATACTGCTGATCACTAATCATCATGTCCCTTCTTAACCTAGCTTCCACTACTCTTTCCCATAACTTCATGCTGTGACTGATCAATTTAATCCCTCTGTAGTTACTACAGCTCTGCACATCACCCTTATTCTTAAAAATCGGTGCCAATACACTTGTTATCCATTCTTCAGGCACCCTCTCACTTTCCAAAATTTTATTAAACACTCTGGTTAAAAACTCCACTGCCATTTCACCTAAACACCTCCATGCTTCCACAGGTATGTCATCTGGACCAGCAGCCTTTCCATTCTTCATCATCTTCATAGCTATCCTTACTTCCTCCTTACTAATCCATTGCACTTCATGATTCACTATCCCCACATCATCCAACCTTCTGTCCCTCTCATTCTCTTCATTCATCAACCCCTCAAAGTACTCTTTCCATCTGCTCAACACACTCTCCTCACTTGTATGTTTCCCACATTATCCTTTATCACCTTTACCTGCTGCACATCTTTACTAGTTCAGTCCCTCTGTCTAGCCAATCAGTACAGGTCCTTTTCTCCCTCCTTAGTGTCCAACCTTTCATACAACTCTTCATATGCCTTATCCTTAGCCTTTGCCACCACTCTCTTTACCATGCACCTCATCTCCTTATACTCCTGTCTGCTTTCTTCATCTCTCTGACAATCCCACTTCTTCTTTGCCAACCTCTTTCTCTGTATACTCTCCTGTACTTCCTCATTCCACCACCATGTCTCCTTGTCATCCTTCCTCTGTCCAGATGTCATACCAAGCACCTTTCTAGCCGTCTCCCTTACTAGCTCTGCTGTAGTTACCCAGCTATTTGGTAACTCTTCACTGCCACCCAGTTCCTGTCTTAACTCTTCCCTGAACTCCACCTCACAATTACCCTTTTTCAATTTCCACCATTTGATCCTTGGTGCTGCCCTCACACTCCTCCTCCTCTTCTTGATCACCAGTGTCATCTTACAAACCACCATCCTATGCTGCCTAACTACACTTTCCCCAGTCACCACTTTACAGTCTCCAATCTCCTTCAAACTGGCCCTCCAACATAAGATATAATCCACCTGTGTGCATCTTCCTCCACTCTTGTATGTCACCCTATGCTCCTCCCTCTTGTTAAAATACGTATTCACTTTTGCTTACATAGGGTCAATAAATCAGCGTTCACTTTTTTAAGCATTTGCTGATTTAATATAGACCCAAATAACATACTTGTTCAAGGTTTTTCTGAGAAATATGAACAAGACAATCTCTTAGAAACACTGCAACAAATATTTAGAGCCTTTCTAAATAATCAAACAGTAGCTAATCAAATCATTATTGAAAGAGCTCAGTGTGCAGTATGGACAACTTCCACAATGGGCAGACCATGACAAATATATGTGAAAGTATTACTTTACTAAGACATACATAAGATTTTGGCTGAAGCAAAAAAAAAAAAAAAGAAAGAAAAAGAAAAAAAAAATAATAATTTATTTTGGAACAACAATGAAACAACATTTGATTTATAATAGAAATAACCTCAGTTACTCACAGCAGTTAAACATAAAAATAATAAAGATTTATTGAGATGTTAGTGCTTTCACGGTATTCACTGCTTCATCAGACATACACCCTCATAAAAGCAGTATTATTTAAAACATTTCAATTGACATCACAAACCAATTAACTTATTAAATACAAAATGTCATGCACATAAAGTTAAAATCAGTTTCCTTTAAAATATGAAATATTTTGACTCAGTTTAGTGTTTTAAGGGCCTCTCTTTCAGAAAAGGTTTTAAGGAGACTTTGGCATTCAGTCCCGGAGGTCTAGCTGCCTGAAGCCTTATTATCTATTTTTGTTCTGCCACTTCTGTTTTATTTTTAAAATCTCCACCCCTCCTGTCCTCTTCTAATACTTCTAGCACAAAAAACTAAAACTCTGGTTCAAACCCTGTTTTAAAATATGCTGTGCCAAAACACTGGTTTCTTTACCAGTGCTTTGGCACAACATATTTTAAAAGAGGGTAGTAGGGGTGGAGATTTTAAAAATAAAACAGAAGTGGCAGAACAAAAATGGATAATGAGGCTTTAGGCAGATAGACCTCTGGGACTGAATGCCAAAGCCTCCTTAAAACCCTTTCTGAAAGAGAGGCCCTTGAAACACTAAACTGAGTTGAAATATTTCATTATTTTAAAGGAAACTGATTTTAACTTTATGTGCATGACATTGTGCCTTTAATAAGTTAATTGGTTTGTGATGTCAATAATTGAAATGTTTTAAATAACACTGTTTTTATGAGGGTGTATGTCTGATGAAGCGGTGAATACCGTGAAAGTGTTAACATCTCAATAAATCTTTATTATTTTTATGTTTACCTGCTGTGAGTAACTGAGGTTATTTCTATTGTTTTTCTATCTATTGCTACCTACATTGGTTACACTGCAAGTTTGTGCCATCTGTATTTGTATTTAACATTTGATTTATCCTTTGAAATCAGACAAGAACTGTAGAAAATGACGCCCTTTTGCTCATATCTAATTTCCAAGAAAATAAAGTTTCAAATGAAGTATCCAGTGATTTTGGTTTTCCAACATAATGGGAACAAATACACTATTAACTAGTCCAAAGAAGCTAAGCAGGTATTCAATAACATCTTTAATTATTCCCTGACTTGAAAATTAAATGTGAGAAGTTTGACCATACACTTTATGTTCCAGCAGGTAGTTGTCATTTTGTTTAGTTCATTAGCTTTCAAACTGTTCATATACTGGATGGGTTTATGATAACCTTTATTTGAGGTATACTGTGGTGATAGCCACAGTTTGCATTTAAAAATCATTTGTATGTGACTATGAGCTCTTTTCAATGTGGCAAGATGATTTTTTATAATGTTTATAAATCCACCATTAAACAGCATATTATACATATTTCCATTATTATTACATAATTGAAAAAAACATGTAATTAGAGTATTAAAACTGATTCAGAATGGGTGCACTCTGGCAAATGTGTTAGTTTAGCCATGGTCTGTTTATAGAAAAAGTTTTCTCAGTTCGAAGAGGGCTGTTTCATTTCTTTCACGAGTACAGTCTCTGAAGTTTCTCTGGATGTATATAGTTCAATCTACAAATTATTGGCTTCAGTACAAGCTGTTCCTGGTAGGCTACTATGAAGTAGGCCATTGTGAAGTGGATTTGAATATGACAGTCTGTCTGTTTTTGAGATATATGTTATATGCCTGGATTGCCAAGGGATTTGAACAAAATTGTGAGTGATGGGTTTTGTTCTGCACTATATAAATAAACCATTATTGCTGGCTTTGGCTATTCTTCAATTAATGTGCTTGGTTTGGCAGAACTCATTTGTATGTTCACTTGGTGAGTAGATAGATGCATCTCTCTTGGGTCTGATGTTTGGCAGCCTCCAGCAGTGGGAAGTTTGAATGGATGGATGTGCTTTTGGATGGACCTTGTTTGTTTTTTTCTTCCTTCTTCTGAATATATTCCAGAATTTATCTAAGCTTGAGATTGTTGAATACAATATCACATATGGCTTGTTTACATTGTGCTTGAACAGAAGGATTGACTCCTTTTTTCCTTGAAAGGAGCTTTGAAAGCAATTTGTCTTGAAAAATGTTTGCTCTCTGGTCTGGAAGTTTGAATTGGTCCCATTGCCTCCTTGTTATCCATGCAGAGGTGGGCTATTCATAAATCTGTAACTAACATACAGTGACTAAAAATATCGTTGTCAAAATCTTTGTAGTTTTCTTGTGATTGAAGGAGGTTATATTTTCCACTTAAATATGTATGGAAATTAATATTATTTTTTTAATCTTTGTCTACACAGCTGTCATCTGAAACAGGTTTTGTATAGTCCTTTGTGACCACCAAGATATCAAACTAGCACACATTTGTGACTACTAATAAGGGCATTACTATATGTATTTGTTTTATTTCTTTTTTTATTGTATCCTTGGAAAATTCTGATTTTATGCATATTCAGTTTGATATGCAACATGATTGAAATCTAAGAAGCATAAGCATGATTATTTACTGCTGTTGCTCATTGAGAGAGTAGTATTACCCATACTTTATGGGATGTAGAATCTGGAGCCATTATGTTCTTTCAAAAATAATTTTTATGGCTAAATGATAACCACATAGCTGCTCTTATTCATATATCAAGATGTGTTTTATTTATTAAACATTTATTAGGAGGCCCATCTTAAGTTTGGCAAAATCTATAATTTGCCTATAACATTTCAAATTATATATGTAATCATACTTTTTTCTATTGATCTTATAATTTTACAGTTTTTACAAAGAGTCAAATTTATTAATATTATGTGTAGTTAGTAATATTAAAGGGCTATTTCTTAAGGGCAACTTCCTGTTATATATTACAACTCCAAAACTTTTGTAATAATTCTATTACAGTAGTTGTGTTATGGGCAATTAGTGTTTTAGGACAGTTAGTTCTTACTTCCAAATGGAGATATGTTTTATTAATTTTTCTGTAATTTCTACATACGGTCGTAAGGAGTATACAACAAACTTTTGTTCTAAGTTATCATGTATTCAATACTCCTTGTGTGACTTAGTAAATTTCTCTTTCTGGTGTTTGATAGTTATGGTTATGTATGGATTAGTGAACGGAAGAGTTAAATGCCATTTGCCTATACTGACATATTTTTCATTTTCCTACAAAATTCTCATGTTGTTATATGTCAAGGATATTTTAGTCATTTTTCAAATTAGAATTTATGATTTACTTCATATGTGGATAATAGAATCCTGGAATGTGAAATGTCTTCAATTAACAAAAAAGAGGAAAGTGTTCTTACACATGTTCTATACATCTACAGCTGAAATTATACTCATACAAAAACACATATGATTTTAAGACAATGGTCCCAAATCTGTAAGAAAAGACGAATTCATATTGTTATAGAATCAGGATACAAATTTGATAGTTCTAGTATTGCTACTATAATCAAAACTCATTTAAAGATTCAGTAATTTAGCTTAACTCTGAATCTGATGGTAGATGGTGTTACTTAATTGTGAAAAGCAAGTTTTTGACAAACCTGTATTATTATTAAACATGTATGCTCCCCGTAATGGACAACAGTCCTTTATTATGCCACTATGGAAAATGCTACATTTTTTATTAATCATTACTATGTTGTTGGAGGGGATTGAAATGCAGTTTCAGACAGAATAAATAAAAATAAAATGTATAAACATCAAGTGGTCAAACCAGTTGCAGATCTAAAATCAGATTTTACTCTCTTTGACCCTTTTAACTTTCAAAGGAGTAATAGCATAACTCAAAAATATACATATTATTCTTTGTGTCACAATTCTTGGTCTAGAATTGATATCTTTTTGATATCAGAAGCTTTCTTAAACTTTGATTATAATTTTCAAATTGAACCCAGGTTCTTCTCAGATCATTCAAAAATGTATCTAAGTATTAACACATCCAGCTTATTTTTTAGAATAGAAAAAGAGTCAATAATTGGACATTGAATCCTAGTTTGCTCCAGAAAGAAGATGTAAAAAATGAAATTTCTTATTTATTAGAAAATTTTCTTCAAAATTAATCAGATTTACAAATTCCACTAAACATTCATGGGCAGTGCCTTAAGGTCCAATTTAGAGGTATGTTTATAAATAAAGCTACTTATTACAAAACAATATATATAATCTTAGCAAAGCTAAATTTAAAGTGGAAATGTATAGTTTAGACCAGGATTTCCAAACTTATTTTAAGGATCAAACCATGCAACGTATTGCTGATCTTCAAAAAGAATGTTATATGTTAAATATTAAACAATCATTTTGTGAAATGAAAACCTTAGTAAGATACTCTGAATGGGCCCAGAAGCCTTCCAAATTCATAGAAAGAATAATAAAAATATGTAATACTCCACACTTGACAACTGAGATTATATATATCTAGAGAGGAAAACATGGAGACTTTTATGCAGTTATGCTAAGCTACATGGAGAACATAACTTAATTTTTCTAACAAAGATTTTGAAAGTTTCTTAAGTAAGTTTTCTTTTTCAAAACTCAGTAAAATCCAACAAGATAACATCACTGCACCCTTTAATCAACAAGAAATCTTAGATATTATTAAAAACCTCAAACTGAGTAAAGCTCCAGGCCCAGATGGTTTAATCTTTTGTCCAGCCAATTTCCAAAAAAATGTATCATATGTTTTAATTATATATGTAGAAAAGGTATATCACATTTACATATGAATAACTCTAAAACAATTCGCATCCCTAAACCAAATAAAGATTGCATAAACCCTGCAAATTATAGACTATCACATATTAATATTGATATTAAGATCTTTGTCCAAATTCTAGCAAACAGACTAAAACCTATATTGCTGCAAATAATATCTCCTTTTCAATCAAGCTTCATGCAAGCCAGGCAAAATTGCGATCATGCACTAATATTAGATACATTAATTATGCCATCCAAACATTATAATTCATCAATGGTTTTGCTGGCATTGGATGCCTCAAAAGCATTTGACAGGCTAAATTTATATTTTCTATTCATGGTTCTTCCACACTTTGGTTTCCTTCTATATTTATTAATTTTATAAGAATACTTTATACAAATGCTTATACTTTTCTATCTGTAAATAAGATATTCTCATCTCCAGTTAAGTTAATAAATGGTACCAGACAAGGTTGTCCTCTTTCACCATACATATTTAATATCTATATAGAACCTCTATTCTTAATGTTTATTCAAAACACGTATCACACAATTTCAAAGATTTGCAGAATTTCAGTACCCTTTACTGTTTTTGAGGACAATCTAAATGCATGCTTCATATTGCCGACAACGGATTTAAATAAAATTCTCCATACTGTTAACATTTTTTCAAAACTCTCTAACTATAAAATAAATTTAATCAAATCTTCCATTTTTCCTGTAAATTCTAATTACAGTTTGCTCAATATTATTCCTGACTCTTTAATCAAAATTAATAATACCTCATCTATGTACCTGGGTATAATGTTTTACCACAACCACAACTTATGTTTTAAAAACAACTTGGGCAAAATGTGGTCAAATAGTGAAAATATTACAAATTGGAATAAAATAAATCTATCTCTACTTTCTAAGGTAGCTATCATCAAGATGAATATATTGCTGAAACTTTTATTTTAGTTTAATTCAATTAATCTAACAGTTAACCAAAGTTTTTTTGGCAATATATATATATATATATATATATATATATATATATATATATATATATATAGATACCAGACTTGCTAAGTTTATATGGTTCCCAAAATCAGTTAGAATAGGCTATAAAATTAATTTGTCCTAAATGCCTTGGAGGCCTGAGTCTTCCAGATTTCAAATTATGCTATGATATAATTAATGCTAATAAAATATTTGAAATTCGAGATTACTATCCTAAAACATCTATTTGGAGTCCTCCAAGGGTAAAATTATGGTATAATTCTGTATGCAACTTAAACTGTGACCCCAAAACATTACTTTTTATTAAAAAAGAGAACTTCAAAAGTCCTAAACTACATAATTTTCTAATACATAAAATAAAAATTCTTCAAATTCTTTTAGAATTAGTTAATTTGAAGAAGTCATTTATGCTAGTATAACCAAATTTGTTTAAATCCTAACCTAAAGATAAACAACAGTGTTCTAATTTTTTTTTAATTTCCCACTCCATAAAGAAAAATCAGCCTTGGAGTTTTATTTAAACAGACACCTTTCAATTAGCGATTTGAGAAAATCCTTCAATTCTTCAAAAATGCATATTCTTATATGGAGACAAATAAGGAAGCTAATGGCAATATATATGACTGAAGCCAGTATAAATGAAACTAATATAACACTATGTAACCATTTAGGGAAATCCCTCACTTTGGAAAAAATGCTAATGCATATAAAATATTTACTTCCATATTAGATACATTAATTATGCTATCCAAACATTATACTTCATCATTGTTTTTGCTGGCATTGAATGCCTCAAAAGCATTTGAAAGGCTACATTTATATTTTCTATTCATGGCTCTTCCACACTTTGGTTTCCTTCTATATTTATTAATTTTATAAGAATGCTTTATACAAATGTGTATACTTTTCTATCTATAAATAAGATATTCTCATCTCCAGTTAAGTTAATAAATGGTACCAGACAAGGTTGTCCTCTTTTGCCATACATATTTAATATCTATATAGAACCTCTATTCTTAATGTTTATTCAAAACGTGTATCACTTAATTTCAAAGATTTGCAGAATTTCAGTACCCTTTACTGTTTTTGAGGGCAATCTAAACTTATGCTTTGCATCGCCTACTACGGATTTAACTAAAATTCTCCATACTGTTAACATTTTTTCAAAAATCTCTAACTATAACATAAATGTAATCAAATCTTCCATTTTTCCTGTAAATTCTAATTGCAGTTTGCTCAATATTGTTCCTGGCTCTTCAATCAAAATTAATAATACCTCATCTATGTACCTGGGTATAACGTTTTACCACAACCACAACTTATGTTTTAAAAACAACTTGGGCAAAATGTGGTCAAGTAGTGAAAATGATATTATAAATTGGAATAAACTAAATCTATCTCTACTTTCTAAGATAGCTATCATCAAGATGAATATCTTGCCGAACCTTTTATTTTAGTTTAATTCAATTAATCTAACAGTTAACCAAAGTTTTTTGGCAATATATATACCAGACTTGCTAAGTTTATATGGTTCCCAAAATCAGTTAGAATAGGCTATAAAATTAATTTGTCCTAAATGCCTTGGAGGCCTGAGTCTTCCAGATTTCAAAGTTTACAATAATATAATTAATGCTAATAAAATATTTGAAATTACAGATTACAATCCTAAAACATCAATGTGGAGTCCTTCAAGGGTAAAAATATGGTTTAATTTTGTATGCAACTTAAACTGTGACCCCAAAACATTACCTTTTCTTAAAAAAGAGAACTTCAAAAGTCCTAAACTACATACTTTTCTAATACATAAAATACAAACTCTTCAAATTCTTTCAGAATTAGTTAATTTGAAGAATTAATTTATGCTATTATAACCAAATTTGTTTAAATCCTAACCTAAAGATAAACAACAGTGTTCTAAATATTTTTAATTTCCCACTTCATAAAGAAAATTCAGGCTTGGATTTTTATTTAAACAAACAACTTTCAATTAGCGATTTGAAAAAATCCTTTCATTCTTCAAAAAGTTATACTCTTATATGGAGACAAATAAAGGTGTTAATAACAATGTATCTGACTGAAGCCAGTATAAATGAAACTAATATAACACTATGTAGCCATTTAGGGAAATCCCTCACTTTGGAAAAATGCTAATGCATATAAAATATTTACTTCATTAAGATTTTATGAATCCATTATATTTTCAAATTATGGGACCAATATAATTTGGAAATCTCATATAATGAGCAACTCAAGACAATTAATAAAACTTCACAATTTCTACCTATGAAAAAACTCTTTTGTACACAGTTAATGATAAACAACAATGCATATCTAATCCCCGCTATTCTTATAAAATTCTACCTTAACCTGTCAGCAGCTTGTTCTATTTGTAAATATCACAAAGCAAATATATTTTATATACTATGGAGTTGTAAACCATTGTACAAACTCTGGTGTTTTCTAAAACTCAACTTAGAAAAAATGGGTTATGAAAAGCTTTTGTGGGAATCTGCACTGTTACATGTCACCTGAATGAATTAGCTCAAAAAGATATTCATATACTTATCACACCATTCTCATTGGTTAAACTCTTTATTACCCAAAATTGAACAGATATATCTAAAATCAATTGGGATGGTTTCAAAGAAACAGCTATTAAGTATATTCTAACCCATAAACTGTTTATCTCCAATCTTTCTAAGTGTAACTATTACATTAATTACTGTGAAAAGTTGTTTGATTGTATTCTAACAACAAAATTTGCAATTATTTATTTTTTTAACAGACATCTATTTCTTCTTTCTAGATTGACCAAGGTTTACAGGGTTTCATTCCAGTGTTATATAGTTAATGGTATTACATTCATATCACATTTGAAAGTATATAAGATACATAAATATATTTAACTGTTTTCATAACCCTCTTTTTATCCTACAGTTATTTAGATTATGTATTGATCTATCTGGTTTATGGCATTGCTTTGTATATAGTATATATATTGTAAACATTCCAGCTAGTTTATACAGTTTTTATATTTTATGTAAGTAAGGTTTTGCTGGGTTTATATCACATCATCGAAAGTGTATAATCTCAAAGCAGAAAACATTGAACTGAAAACCTCGAACCATAAAAACATCAAGCAGCTGTTAATTGCAGTTACCAATGGGTACATGACACATGAAGTGTGGTAGGCAGGGGGGCAAGCCCCCACTGCACCCCCGCATCCCCCACTACTTAAATATACCATCTCTTATATCATGCTAGAGTGTAGGAAATGGAAATCTTCCATTTCTGCATTGTAGTGCACTGAAGTACGATCTCAGAAGTGGTATCCGTAAATGGCATTGGGTGTAGGGGGTGCAGGGGGTCTTCCCCCTGCATGGAGCAATTTGTTTTTCATCAACACTCCATGTCTTGTTTTTTTTCCCTGTTTCAATGTTTTGCCATTGGAGGTATTCTGTTCGATGTTTTCTGCTTTGAGATTATACACTTTTGATGATGCGATATACACCCGGTTTTGCCTAATCTATATGCATTATTCATATTCTTAAGGTTAAATACTAAATCTCTAGGCAAATGTTTTGTTTGTGCCTGTTAAACACTTTAATATCATAAAAATAAAGATTTTTTTGGGAAAAAAGTATGCAAGAGATGCACATGCACAATTTCACTGGAAGAAAAATCTCACATACAAACAAGGTTGTCAAGAACACATGTACTACATTCACTTATGCTGAGGCACTAAAAAGCAATCTTCCCAACTTCAAAGACATCCTAAGACTATAATGGCAATGCCTACCCTCAGCAATTTCTAAAACACTTATTAAAAGTAACACAGAACACCACACAAATGTCTACACCCAGTGGAGGCTTAGGAGCAAAGTCCATAAGGCAAGAAAACACATTACGAAGGACTCTTGTCATAGGGGTCTCCTCCTCATCAGACTGAATAAGGAGAAGATGATGTTAGTTGCTTATCTGGAGCCAGGATCTACCAAGTTACACATGCACTAAAGTTACTATACCACAGTTTCTAACATGATTCTGTCATAGTCCATCTAGGTACTAATGACCTAAGACATACTTCCCTGGACTACATGAAGAGAGACATTATTATCTCAGAATATGTGTCTCAGGCAGGTATGTGGCATGCATTGAGCAATAGTCTACCTTCACTGAGGATGATGCCACAGTATGAACGAAAGATGATTGATTTCAATAATTGGCTTAGTTTCTGGTGTCTGTCCGTGGGAGGACATGGTTAACAAACCTCCTTTTTTTCAAAACATGGTCTGCATATTTGTCTCTTAGGCTTCAGAATATTGGATAAAATTTTATCCACCCTCTTAGATCCTTTTTAGGCAATGTCAAATTGACAAACCTACAGCCATAGCAAATAAAACCCAAAGAAACTTAAAAGTGTTAATACTCAATGTTAGGAGCCTAAACAAGAAGCTCCATAGCCTACAAGCTCTCCTCACTCTGAGAATATAGACATCTGTGCCATTACCAAGACATGGTTTAAATCTACAGAAAAAAACTCCAGCAGTGCAAGTTTTCAGTGTCTTCCACACATTTAGACCATCAGCAGCACAGGCAGGGACAACAGCTGGATGAGTCTCAATCTATATAAGCAACAAGTACAACTCTAGGTTGGTTAAACAGGACAGTGCACTGGCATTTATCCACATGCAAAGTCCCACACCATATCCTACCAAGCTATAGGTCACCATTTATATTCCTAGAATCCCATGGCTCATACCAAAACCTACAGGAGACGGTCACCATTAAACTAAATACCCTATTCGGGGTAGACTGTTACCCCTGTATAGACTGGGAAACATACACTTCCTCAAATTCACAGGCGCAGATTCCTGGACATTATCAGCACAAATACTCTTGACAAGATAGTGCTGACACCCACCAAAGTTTCAAACATACTGGACCTGGTAATCACCAATATGGGAGAGTGCTGCACCCCCCCCCATCATGTCCTCATTGGTGAGGTTAGACAACAAAGCTGTCTTCTTCTAAATAAAAATCAGCTTTATAATCCCATCATACCCTGTAACAGATGGGAATTATTCCAAAGCAAACTACATCTTGTTAAGCAATAGGTTGTCAATACTGCCACCTTCACTGAGCAAAGCAACATAGCAAAGTTGGTGGCTGATAAATACAGCTCAAACATCAACCCCCACTCTCTCTGCATCCCTGTGAAATACCTACTAGAATAACCCCCCCAACTATTAACAGGGCTCAGGCCTGGCAGTTCTCACTAAGGCCAAAAACACAGCCTCAGTGAACCCTGACAATATCCCAGGATGCCTCCTGAAAGGCTTCAGACATGTCCTATCAGGAACACTTGAGTCACTTTTCAACTATAGCCTTAAAATGAATGGAAGACTGCAACAGTTATCCCACTTCACAACAGTAGACAATAAACTGACCCCAGAAACTACAGACTCATTATTCTGCCTAGTCTAATATGCAAAATCATAAAATTAATTATCATGGAAATGATTAACAAAAATATGGGCAACCCTCATACTCTTGACCCAGCCAATTTTGGCTTTGGCAAGCAAAAGTCATGCCTACTAAACCTGGTGAATGTCTTTGAGAATGTCTCCAAGGTAATGGATGAAGAAAAAACAGTGTGTACCAACTACCTAGACCTGGCTATGGCAATCGATAAAATACCCCAAGTGAGTATAGTTGACAAACTCACCTAACTGGGTGTAAACCCCTGCATAACTCACTGGATTAACAGCTGACTCACAAACAGAACCTAGGAGGTCTGGTTTGATGAGACCAACTACACTAAGAAACAGGTCACCAGCAGGGTACCTCAGGGCTCCATGCTGAGACCTATCCTATTTGGCATCTAATTCTTGGAGGTAAAGACTAATGTCAAGAACCTTTGGCTGGCCAAGTTTGCAGATGACTGAAAACTGGGACCTATCAAAAACTCCCTCCATGACACAAACATCTTACAAGGATGTCTAACACAGACAATTGACCGGTGCCAAAGTTACTGCTTAAAATTCAATGCTAAGACATGTATTATAGTGCCTTTGGGAAAATGGCCACCTAGGATAATTAGTCCATTGATAATACACCCCCACATATTGGCCCAGTAGTGAGGGATCTGGGAACATATGTAGAAAGTAATCTGGCCTTTGACCAATATGTGGCCAAGGTAGTAAGGAAATCATTTTATGCTGTCCAACTTATAAGTAAGGGCATGGCATCCAGACCCAAGGAAGTCATAGTGACATTTTATTCAGGCCTTATCAGACCCGTCATTGAGTATAATGCCCTTTTTGGTATGTACTTGACCAGACATATGCAACATTTCAAATGCTCATAAGGTTCCTTAAAGCCCTATCTCTGCATTCAGTCTTCTACAGATTACTGAGAGGTGACCTGTTCCTGGTATACAAGGCATCCTCAGATCCAGCTCTGATGGACCTTTAGCACATCCACAAAATGAATATCTTCACAGCCACTTATCCAAGGATTTAAATTGTGCTTGTCTCATAAATAAGACATGCGGGCAAGACAGATATGTGTCTCAGATGATCCCCATGCTCTGGAACAGGCTCTCCATCCATGTGAAGCAGAGCCCATCCCTAACTCTGTTTAAGAGTAATCTTGACCAGTGAATAGGAAATCAGAAATTCATCCCAGGTCTGGCTCCCTTGTCTCTGATAGACAGAGGTAGACAGTAATACCCAAATAACATACCCCACCACATAAACTCTAGAAACTTCCTAACTAACATACCACCTTCTAATAAATACCCATGATACAGAGGGACATAACTGGGATAGGCTGGGTTTCACAGCAAGGTTTATAAAGGCCCTGGTAGTCATTAGCCTAGTATATACATATGCACTATGAACCTATGTTAAGAGAGAAAAAATGCATTTCATAATGTATTCTGTTATTATTATTATTATTATTATTATTATTATTATTATTATCAGTTTAATTGCAGTTAAATGATTACATTTTCTGTATTAAATGGACATAACAGTAAGTAGAAGAGACAAGCCATCCCTCAGTGTCATTATAAAGACATTAGAGTTGAAGAAGTGGTGGGATCCGAATGCTTCCATTCTTCCCTTTTTCAGCCACAAGTCTCATCAAATTCTACATTTATCTATAGCAGTTTACCTTTTCCATATTGCATACCTACATTTTCCCTTACGTTCCCATGATTTTTTTATTTCCCTCACTTCGAATTAGCTGTATCTGATAACTCCATTGCAACACTCAAATGACCCATTCACTCTGTGAGGACAGAAACTAGGCATCTGTGGACTAGGCAGAAGCACTATGGCCCACGTTTTCCTGCCTAGGAAGCCCTAATAGAGCATTCATTCCCCGAGCCATAAGATCCATGTGGTATGACCTATCTCCAGGCTGCCTGCAGACTCACAATAACTGCATAATTATGGGAATGAGGTGTATGTGTTCTCATAAATACCTTCTCTTACCCAACTCAGCAGAAAGTACCTACCTGTTAGTGTGAGCAAAAATGGCCACTAAAAGAGGGCAATATACTCAGCTACCACTAGATGTCACCAGTCCTTTAAGCCTAGCAGCCTCCTTCCACCTGATGAAGAGCGAGCTGGCATTAACTGCTCAAGTTTATATTACCTGATCTGTCAGATACCTGTGCAACTAATTAAACAGGGGCCATCTGGGCTGTAGTTAGGTCTTCATCCCCTAATGTCATGGGGTTGCCTGCCATGAATTTGGAAGTGTCCCTAAACATCATAATGATCCACTTCAATTTATTTGTGTCAATACCAGAGGAAATGGACAACTTACTAATAATACCAGAATATCATAGCTGATTTTGCACCGAATGTCCTCAAGGAAAGAAAATGACTTTCATGGAATTTCCTCATATATTTTTATATACAAAGCATTAAAAATTGTTTAATTTCCAATTGTATTTGTTATTGTGCTCTATTAAGAAATGGTATTATTTATCCTGCAAACTGTATACATTTGAAAGCTGCCAAAGAGATAGAATGTGTACAAGTGTGTATGTATGAGTACATGGGCATGGAATATGCCGCTTTTAGGCAGCCTGTTT
The DNA here is from genome assembly GCF_019279795.1 of Protopterus annectens. NCBI lineage: Eukaryota > Metazoa > Chordata > Ceratodontiformes > Protopteridae > Protopterus > Protopterus annectens. The sequence continues at coordinate 770,970,188 of NC_056727.1, read as the reverse complement.
TGTTATTTAATTTATTTCTTATTTCTTGTTTTTTAACCCATCATGTGTATTGCACAATGTATTCTCTATCAGACATCTATTGTTTTTAAATCATCACTCATCTACCATATTGCTGCTATCCAGATTGCAGCATAATGTATTCTTTAACAAATATTATACAATGACCCCCCCATTAATATTCCAAAACGTGCACGCTGATTGGCCAGCGTGCCCATTGTAAATCCCACAATATACCAACGGAAAAAAAGGTCTGGTCGTCCGGACTTTTTTCCATTGGTATAAAGTCCTCAAAATAATTTTTTTAAACAAATAAAAAAAAAGGAGCAACGGAGACTTTCTTTTCCCCATTGCTTCTGTTTCAAAGCATTGATGTACTGGGTATGCGTAGGAATGCTAGTCCCATACGCATGCTCAGTACATCAAAACAAGGAAGCAGTGTACCACAACCAGCAGAAGAACAGTAATGTGCTGTTATACAAAGACATTATTTAAGAAAAGTAAGTATTTATTTTCTTAAATAATGTCATTGCATAATAGCAATAACCGACTCCGTGGTTGTAGTATATTGAAATAATTGGAGCAGAGAACTACCTCACAAAGTGAAACAATAAAAAAGGTCTGATCTCTGTACATCAGCGCCTAGAAGGGTTATGTCAGGTTTCGATTCTGTGTTTCAAAAGACTGATGGAAAATATCTGACTGAATTTTAATGGATCTTCATTGGATAATTAATTTATGATGTCATTTATTTTTGAGTATTTAACATGATGAGTTATGCTTCAGCCTACATCTGATGAAGTTGTTGAAACAAAAACAGATTTTTAACTATGTTAACGGTGTTTTTATACTTCAATAAAAGTGTTTTGCTGCATTAATTCCCTCTGAGCTTTATTGTTTCACTTTGCAAGGTAGTTCTCTGCTTCTTTGTTTGGTTTTAATCACCTCGTTTTTTGCCTTACTTTGGTATATTGAAATTTATCCACAGTTGGCTTTATTTAATCACTCTGGCTTCACTGTCTTAATTAAACCACACCAACAATGGGTAAATCCACAATATACCACACCACGTTGTTGGTTATTGCTTTATTAAACATCTTTTTTATTTTACTGGTATATACACATATGATGTTTATTTGTTTCTAAAAGCTGTTGTTTATATTGTACAAATTTTCACAACTGCTGAGATAGTCTAAAGTAATTTATTAGCATGAAGGTTACTTATGAAAAAGTTCACACCAGAAACAACACAGATTTTATGTAGACAGAACATTCTGTATTTTGACTCAGATATGGATTTATTTTTAAATATCCAGGTTTGAAAAAAAATGCAATTTGCAAATAAGTTTGTAAAACATTTAAAAAGAGCCTTTGTGTAGCCCTGTACATATAACTTTGCAGGATATAATGTCTGTACAGATTTACTACATATTTCCTGATATACTGATGCAGTCTGAGATAGATTAGCTTCAGGAAAGTCACTAGTCATGCAAAAGTTTGTTATGTTAATTAAGACTGTCTGGGCAGACCATGATGTACATTTATTCCTATGTAGAGTTTTCTTATAGTTACAGATGTGAGCAGATATATTTAAAGAAAAAAGTCATAATGTATGGCAAGCAGAAAAATATTGTATTATTTCCAGGACAACATAACTTAGCTATCCTTTTTCCAAAGGGTAGGAAAGCAGGCAGTATTCCCAGGTAGGATTACATATCCTTGCAAGAATTTGTCTTTTCAGTTTATTGGGATATTTTGTTAGATTTGAACATTAAGCTTTAGACATAAGTTATTTTTCCTTGAAAGAACACTAAAATAGATTGGGATGCTTTCCTTATTCAAGATTTTGTTCAAGCCATCATTGAATTAAAAGATTGTTAAAAATTATTTTACAATTCACCTCAAAGTATCTAGGCTAGAACCCATATGTCTAGGCCCCCAGACTCATGGATTAATTCAGTTACATTCTCCATTCTTATTTCATTGGAGACTTGGCCACTTAGAGTGTGTTAGAATGATGGAAGAAGAAGCTAAAAAGTAAGACAAAGTAGGAAAAAAAATAAGAAAGACATAAGCTATCGTGAGGGTATTCTGCCAAGATATGAGAAAAATAGGAGAGAAGCTGAGGGGACCAGTGTGCAATAGGGATGGTTCATACAGTCCTCTGTCTAGAGCTCCATTTCACTTAAGTCTGGCTTTGTGGATTGCCGTCAGACATATGAGGTGTATACAGACCAGTGCAGAGGGACCTGAGAAGACCAATGTTCCTTTGTTCCTTTAGTGGCAGGGCTGCTAGAGGAAACTCGGGGGAGGGGGATGGAAGCAGGGTTTGCCATTGGCTTGCCCATCCATGGGGGGGCGGGGCAGCCTAGGCTCGCTGCACTAAGCAGTGTTATAAGCTTAGTGAGCTCCATGTTGCAAAACCAGAGTGCTGCTTTGTCAGGAGGCTACTCATGTACAGAAGTATGCATTTACCTCTGGAGGTCAGTGATTGTGGACCTCATAAGATTGCTGTTGGGTGGTGTGAGTTAGGGCATACTCCCCAGCAGCAGTATGGCACTGCACCAGCATCGTCAATTTCCTCACTGGCCTTGGATGTGGGTCAGGTTAAACACAGCTGAAACAGCCATCATTGACTCATATAGCTCCCAATGCCAGTCCATGATCTACTGCTCCTCTGCTTTTAAATTGAAGAGCAGCAGAAAAAAAGGTCTGCTGTCCTAGTCTGATGTTGCAAGCCATATCTATTCCACATCTTTGGCCATCAACTCTTCAGTTAAAGAGAAAAAATAAAAATGGAAACAATAGATAAAAAGTCCAAATTAGAAATAATAAATGCTTGAAATCTAAACTAAAAAAAATAATAATTCACAGGAAATACTAGCTATACCTTGGGATTCAGAAACATTCTTCATGACATAGTAGCCATTTGTGTGTCAACAGCAGCCACATGCATGATGGAAGTAATTCAGAAACATACTGAACATGCTGTCAGTAACATGAGATAGTCTATGGCCTGCATAAAAGCAAGTGATGGTATGACATGAGAGCACTCGCAGATGCAGACTAAGGAGAACAGCTTAGTAGAGTGATTCAGAAATGTATGTATATCATGCTGAGAGACAGTAACTCCAGCATTAATAACCACAGTAGTATCCTGGAGTCATGCAAGACAGACCATGAAAACACAGATGGGGCAGCTGCTGTAAATACAGTAGGCTGTACTCACTGTTGAAAGTCACAGAGGAGTGTATCATCCACCCCAGATGTGCAGTCATCCATTTGCATCTAACATATCATGTCCTCCATGACACTAAAATTGTGGAGCCCTACTATATATATAAAACCCATAGATATGTGTGTCATGACACTGCAAAGTATTACACCTCTTTCACACTAGCAGCAATGTTGTACCTTTAACCCATAACATACACAAATGATTTACTAGTAAAATACTTTCAGGGAAATCCTTAGACATACATAGAGGCATAGCATATACATGTACCTTTGCAACAAAAAAAAGCTGTAGAGAAAAACACCTGCTCTTCAAATTTTCAACATAATAATAATAATAATAATAATAATAATAATAATAATAATAATAGTACCCATTTGTAACCAGGTAGGTCCTTTGGGTACCAGTCCCTTTTCTGGGGCAACATCTGGTTAAGTGACTTGCTCAAAGTCACATTGGAGGATTACGAGGACTGAAGGAATCAAACACTGTACCACAGGAGCTACAGCCTTAACACTCTGCCTACTGCCACACATGCTCTGATACTTGTGTCTATGCAATCTTCCATAGCATAATGAGGCCCTTGGCAGCTGCTGGAGCTTATATCATGACATTTTGAAGATTCTAACATGGCTAATGAATGCCTCTGAATCACAGGTTTTACTCATTATGGCAATGACCAAAAATGTGCTAAGAGGCTCATTCAACCACGAGTAGTTGCATGAGGACCTGCAAAGTGCATTGAGCATGTGTGGGCAGGTCAATGGCCCCTGTGGAATGTGAAGAAATATTTCTTACTTTTGTAGCCTACAGAGGTCCTAAAGAGTGAAAACGCTAACACTTAAGCATCATGCACCTTGAAGACAGTTTCCATGACAGTGTTCACACCCTAACACCATAGTGCCATGCCAACAAGTTGTCTGCTAAGCGATGGCAGCACCACAACTGATTGCATTAATTAGCAACCTGATGTGGTGCATCACTTGCAGAAAAAGTCAATGTGCAAGACAGCATTAGGGTTACAGTAGTTCTCTGGAATGCAACCTGATGAATGGCCATTGCTTCCAAGGCACTGATATTGTTGGTAGGGCTCACTGGTGGTATAACAAAGGCAGTAAGATTTTTTTGTCTCTGCTGGATAGAGATCACCAGGAGTACCAGAGTGGGGATTCTTGTGCTCTTATGAGGGTCCTCATTATAAAATGGTTGCCTAGCACAGTCTTGCCAGGGCAGTGTCAGAGCAACTGCTCCTGAGAAGCAAGTGCTTGTAATAGCTGACTGTTTTTTCAGTTGTATTGTATCTTATGTATGTTAGTACTGGATGGGTATGATTTCTTTATGTCTTCTTTTGTTATCTTTTATAGTGGGAGGCTAGGTTAGAAAAACAAAACATTACATATAAATAATTGGAAAACCATGATGCCAAAATTGGTGAACCAATCATAAATCTTCCTCACTATTTAGACAACTGTTCTGATTTTAACCAATTAAAAACCTCAAGTATCATCAATGCTAAAAAGGAGCAACCAGTTTTATATGTATATCTCTAAATTACCTTAAGAGATATATAAGAAAAGTGTTCTATAATAAAATTATTTCTTGTTCAGTCTTTGCTTACTTAAAATTAATTTAAAATTGATATGATCAGTTAAACCACCCGAATTAAGTGCATTCATTTCTGTCTGCTGTTCACATTCTTCCACATCTAATGCACTCTCAGCATCACCCTTTCTTAAATAAGGTTCAGTTGCAACAATCACATAAAATACAAATCTTTTAAAGTTTTTACATTTTAAAGTATGTTTATACAGGGCATTCTCTTTCCCCCAGATTTACTAATCTTCTGTGCAGGACTAGCTTAGTCCTGCACGGAAGCTGCCATTCAGGAGGAGGATGGCAGCACACCATGCATATTAATGAAGGCACTCTGCCTGAGCTCCTAATGTTACACGGAGCATGTAAGAGTGCATGGGGCGTGTCTGAGAGCAGACCTTTCAAAATATACACGTCCCTGCAATGAAGAGCAGAAACCCAAACGAATGAGCGAGACCACTCATAGGTGTCCACATACCCCCAGCAACATATCCCCATGTGTACAAGAGCAATAGTAAACAAAAAACAATATAAGGAACCACTAAATGTAACCTTGGGTGCGTGGGTTTGCCCATCGCTTAGCTACAGCTAATGCAGCTTAAATGGCAGAAGAGGATAAGGAAGATATATGCAAATGTAACAGTATAGCAATAGTGTAGTGGGCAGAGCATTCACCTTATGAGCAATCATTCCTGGTTTGAGTCCCACTGCAGCACATTCCATTTTCCATATCAAATCATGTTATGACCAATATTTTTAGTTGCATAACCTACTAAATAACATATAACTGTGAACTGGAGTACTGCATTAAATGCAGATGTGAGGTGTCAGTGTCATAATGTTGCAAAGTCCACAGGTAATCACAGGAATCAGGAATATAAATGGAAGGTAAAATGTGTAATGAATGATAACTCCATACAGCTTCCAAATCCCCCACCTCCCCAAGAGCCATTAGACATTACTGTCTAAATGAGTGCAGTGGTAAGCAGGAGTTAAGCACTAGTAAGCAAGTGTAAGGATTATTAAGCAGTAGTAAGCAGGAGTAAGCATATGTAAGCACTAGTAAGCGGGTTTAAGCCCATTTGTATGGGGGTAAGCAATGCTCGCACAGGTTAAGCAATATTGAAGCTAACTCTCTATAAGCATCATTAACTTGAGGTGAGCAGTGCTTAACCTCGCACAAACCCGCGCAAACCCACTTACAAGTGCTTAAAAGTGCCTTAATCACCCTGCTTTCAATGGCCCTTTTACTGCCCAGCAACAAAATAAACAGCCTTGCAGATCTTGCATATAGGACCCTATACACTATAGACACAGTAGTTAACCACCAAGCCATCACAGCAGTGCATAAGAATGAGGTATCGCCTAACAAATCCTCACTATAGTAAAATCAAACTGAATGTGTGAAAGGAATCAGTATACAGTCATATGTTCTATAACCCACTACATAACATAAATATGTGAACTGGAGTACAGCAGTAAGCCCAGATGTGAGATGTAATTGTAATAGAGTGTTGCAGTCTGCTATTAAACACAAGGACCCCATATAGTGTATGTACACATGAATCACGGATACCAGCCATATATATATATATATATATATATATATATATATATATATATATATATATATATATATAGGGCGAAGCCTTTCAGAGGAGACATTTCCATTTCCCTGTGATACATTTTGGCTACACATGGCTGAAGACATTCATGGCTGTTTGAAAATTCCCTGTGGGCCTGTGGGCAAAGAGAAGCAAAGAATGTTGTGTCATCTACAACAAATTCAATCAACAAAAATCTGGGGAAAAACATGTGTCCCCAGCCAAAATGTATTGCAGTGTCCTCACTGTGCCCATGTGCGCCTGAATGTATTAATGCCTAATGTCTCAGAGACTATATCTGGATATATGGGGGTAGGCTTGAGATCCTTGTGACTGATTGATGGCTGGAGTGTGCTGAAGTGACATTGGCTGACAGAGAAATATGGCTGCAATAAAATATTCCTGTTGAAAAATTGATGTGAATGTGTAGAGTTATACAAACACACCAAATAACAACAAAACAGGGGAAAAAGCCAAACAGCCAAATTTCTCTATGTCTGTGGCACCCGCCATGTAATATATATTGCAAATGTCTGCAGCCTGCTATATATATATATATATATATATATAAGATGGAATGCATAATAAAGCAATGCCAAAAAGCAAATATAATGTTGTTGTCTTTTGGCTTTTCCCGGTTAGGGGTTGCCACAGCAGAACTCTGGTCCACTAATGATTGGCAGTAGATTTTCACGGTGCCGAGTTGCCAGCTCGACGCCCAACCTTCAACGAAGGCACGCCCATTCATGCATGTCTTTCGGAACGCCACTCGACCTGCGGGGAGGACATGCAGACTCCACACAGAAGGCAAATATAATGCAAAGTAAATATTAAACAACGCTAAGCATTGTACAGGCCAGCTTAGTTGGTGTAAGAAATGTGTAGGCCAGCTAACGCAATTTGCCCAGTGGTATACCCCTTTAAACAATGCCATCCTTAGGTAAGCAGGTTTGCCCATAGCTTAGCCTTTTCAAAACTGGCCAATCACAGCAAAGTGTGGGAATTCAGCCCTACTTAAACCCAACAGGTGGGAATACATCTCATAACTGGTTGTAGCTTCCTCTTGCAGGCACCATGTCAGGAAGGGGAGAGGGAGTGCACTTTTGGGCACAGTGCTGTGGCATCCAGGAGTCCAGAGTCATGGCAGGACTCCTTGTCAAAGACCATGAGCAGAGACTGCTGCAGGGCCAGTACCAGGGTTCCCAATACAAGACGGAAGCCTGGGACAATCTCGCCCGTGACCTCACCAGTGCCACTGACATAACCCAAACTGGTGAGTAGGTCAGGCATTACTATGCCAACCTGAAGTAGCATAAGGGGGATATCTTGGATCAGTGGATCCAAGAGGCTAGGAGGACAGGGGAGGTCCCAGCTGTGTTTAAGTATCATTCCACTACCTGTTTAATAATTGCCAGCTCATGTATATTTAGGTAGGTATGGCTAAATGTTCCTCTTATGTCCTTCACAGTGGCAAGTGAGCTGGCCGTGAACCAGGATGCCCATGGCTGTCACTTGGAGAGGTTGCGATGCGAGGCAGCTTAGTAATGCTCTTGCATGTACTGTCATAGGGAATAAACTAACTGTATTAGTAAGACAGCTGCCTGTAGAAAAAATAATATTGTTTAAGGCAAGTACTGCATACACTGGAGAAAATGGCAGGAAGAGTCTCATATAATTTGCATGTAAATAAAAGCATAATAGCCTGACAATAAAGGTCTAACTGCTGGACTGCATGTGTATACTCTGGTATCATATGGTAATGTAGATTTGCAATCATGTAATAGTACTGCTGTACTAAGCACTGTTACCCACACTGTGCAACATAAATAGAATGCATAGGAATGTCTGTATATGACTGGTGTAATCCACAGAGGTCATTTAGTACAAGTGAGAGAGAGAGAGACATAGAGACATAGAGAGAAAACAGTGAAAAGACAGACAACAAAATCCAAATAGCACATACAACTAAGATGTAAACTGTTATATTTTGGCACACACAGCCATGGTTCACATCCTGGGAGTAGTAGTAGTCTGCATACAGAATCATACCCCACAACTGTACAGATATGTCCAGAATATCCAGTAAATCGGCCCATATCTGCTGACTGTCACCCGGACCCCCTGGAAAATCAGTGGGATGATCCCAGACATTTAGATAGCAAACAAGAAATACAACTGATTGACAGACATCTATGAAAACAAACCTGACACTCTAGCAACTCCAAAAATGTTATGAGAATAATAAACAAAGTATGTCCCATCTACACCCCCATGTTGTCAAGCTGCGACCAGAGTGTGTACAGTAACAGAGTGAGATGTATGTGCATAATACTAATGTGAAATCTGGTACTTTGTGTGGAAAATGCAGGTAGTGCTTACAAACATTGCTCCCACAGGTACGACGGATATGAAGACTGAACCAAGAAATAAAAGCATGATATTCTGTACTGGTACTGTTTACTCTGGTATTGTATGGAATTGTGAGTGTTGCAGTTGCTCTGAATAATAAGGTATCACTGGTCACTGTCACCCACACTATGCTACATAACATAACTGTGTAGGAAATCCTGTATAAAAGTGTTGTAAATCACTAAAGGTTGAAGAGGACAATAGTCTACATATGTCCCGGTTCACTTGCATGTGGTCAAGACATGGCCAGAGTCTGTGCTAAAAGAGATTGACAGGTATGTGCATAACATCACCCTGGAATCTGGGCTTATGTGTAGAAACAGTTATTGTTAACAAACAATTCCTCCACAGGTATACCAGGAGGTGTATATTGTAGGCAAAACCAGTGCATGTATAAAGATGTCAACAGCCATATCACTGTCCAAACTAAGGCAACAGGGTAGTGTAGTAATACTTGAAAGGTACAGATAACAGCACTGACTAGGAAAGTAATGTGAACTGCAGGAACATACTAGTTGTTAATTGACATCCCCCCCCACACCATATCTCCAACAATACACTAAATTCCCAACCTCAACTGGTATGTGATGACTCCACTGTTATGTTGGGACATATGTTCTATTGGTTGATAATTATTTAAATCTGTTTCTATGCATGTGCTATACTGAAATACATTGGTGGCATGGTGCATCAATGTTCCTGCATGCTGTTGTTATTACCACTCATCATCATCATCTTTCGGCTTTTCCTGTTAGGGGTCGCCACAGCGGATCATCTCTTTCCATTACTTCCTGTCCTCTGCATCTTGCTCTGTCACACCAACTGCCTGCATGTCCTCTCTCACCATGTCCATAAACCTTATCTTAGGCCTTCCTCTTTTCCTCTTACCTGGCAGCTCCATCCTTAGCATTTTTTTCCTAATATACCAATCATCCCTCCTCAGCACATGTCCAAATTAACACAATCTTGTCTCTCTTGCTTTGTCTCCAAACTGTCCAACATGAGCTGACCCTCTAATATACTGATTCCTAATCCTATCCAACCTAGTCACACCAAGTGCAAATCTTAACATCTTTAACTCTGCCACATCCAGCTCTGACTCCTGCCTTTTTGTCAATGCCATTGTCTCCAACCCATATAACATAGCTGGTCTCACTACCCTCTTGTAGACCTTCCATTTCACTCTTACTGGTACCCATCTGTCACAAATCACTCCTGACACTCTTCTCCACCCATTCCACCCTGCCTGTACTCTCTTCTTCACCTCTCTTCCACATTCACCATTACTCTGAACTGTTGATCCCAAGTACTTAAACTCGTCCACCTTTACCAACTCTACTCCCTGCATCCCCACCATTCCTCTACCCTCCCTCTCATTTACACACATATATTCTGTCTTAGCCCTGCTGACCTTCATTCCTCTGCTCTCTAGAGCATATTTCCACCTCTCCAGAGTCTCTTCAACCTGATTCCTACTCTCACTACAGATCACAATGTCATCTGCAAACATCATAGTCCACGGGGCCTCCTGTCCGATCTCATCTGTCAATCTGTCCATCACCACTGCAAATAAGAAAGGACTCAGAGCTGATCCTTGATGTAATCCCACCTCCACCTTAAATTGATCTGTCACTCCCACTGCAGTCCTCACCACTGTCACACTACCCTCGTACATATCCTGTACCACTCTTACATGCTTCTCTGCCACTCCCGACTTCCTCATACAATACCACAACTCTTCTCTAGGCACCCTGTCATATGCTTTCTCCAAGTCTACAAAGACACAATGCAACTCCTTCTGACTTTCTCTGTATTTCTCCAATAACACTCTCAGAGCACACATTGCATCTGTAGTGCTATTTCCTGGCATGAAACCATACTGCTGATCACTAATCATCACCTCCATTCTTAATCTAGCTTCTACTACTCTTTCCCATAACTTCAAGCTGTGATTGATCAATGTTATCCCTCTGTAGTTACTGCAGCTCTGCACATCACCCTTATTCTTAAAGATAGGTACCAAAACACTTTTTTTCCACTCCTCAGGCATCCTCTGACTTTCCAAAATTTCATTAAACAATCTAGTTAAAAAGTCCACTGCCATTTCTCCTAAGCACCTCCATGCTTCCATTGGTATGTCATCTGGGCCAACAGCCTTTCCATTCTTCATCCTCTTCATAGCTGTCCTTACATCCTCCTTGCTAACCTGTTTCACTTCCTGATTCACTATCCCCACATCATCCATCCTTCTCTCTCTCTCTCATTCTCTTCATTCATCAGCCTCTCAAAATACACTTTCCATCTACTCAACACACTCTCCTCTCTTGTGAGTACATTTCCCCTCACTATCCTTTATCACCCTTACTTGCTGCACATCTTTCCCAGCTCTGTCCATCTGTCTAGCCAATCGGTACAGGTCCTTTTCTCCCTCTTTAGTGTCCAATCTCTCATACAACTCTCCATATGCCTTATCCTTAGCTTTCGCCACCTCTCTCTTTGCCATGCGCCTCATCTCCTTATACTCATGTCTACTTTCTTCATCTCTTTGACAACCCCACTTCTTCTTCGCCAGCCTCTTCCTCTGTATATTCTCCTGTACTTCCTCATTACACCACCAGGTCTCCTTGTCCTCCTTCCTCTGTCCAGATGTCACACCAAGCACTTTTCTAGCAGTCTCCCTTACTAGTTCTGCTGTAGTTACTCAGCTATTCAGTAACTCTCCACTCCCTCCCAGATCCTGTCTTTACTCTTCACTAAACTCCACTTCACAATCACCCTTTTTTAACTTCCACCATTTAATCCTTGGCACTGCTTTCACACTTCTCCTCATCTTCTTGATCACCAGCCTCATCCTACAGACCACCATTCTATGCTGCTTAGCTACACTTTCCCCTGCCACCACTTTATAGTGTCCAATCTCCTGCAGACTGGCCCTCCTACATAGGATATAATCCACCTGTGTGCATCTTCCTCCACTCTTGTATGTCACCCTATGCTCCTCCCTCTTCTTAAAATACATATTCACCACAGCCATGTGCATCCTTTTCACAAAATACGCAGTCATCTGACCTTTTGCATTCCTCTCCTTAACACCATACCTACCCATCACTTCCTCATCCCCTCTGTTCACTTCACCAACATGCCCATTAAAGTCCGCTACAATCACTAGTCTCTCACCCTTGGGTACACTAACCACATCTTCATCCAACTCACTCCAAAATTTCTCTTTCTCATCCATCGCACACCCAACTTGTGGAGCATATGCACTAACAACATTCATCATTACATCATCAATTTCGAGCTTCATAAACATCACTCTGTCAGACACTCTCTTCACATCTAAAACACTCTTGGCATATTGTTCCTTTATTATAACCCCTACCCCATTTTTCCTGCCATCCACACCATGATAGAACAATTTGAACCTATTTCCTAAACACCTGGCTTTACTTCCCTTCCATCTGGTCTCTTGCACACACAATATATCAGCCTTCCTTCTCTCCATCATATCAGCTAGCTCTGTTGCTATACCAGTCATACTGCCAACATTCAAAGTTCCTGCCCTGTTTGCTACACTACTAACCTTCCTCCTCTCTTCCTGCCTTCGGGCATGCCTTCGCCCTCCTCTTCTCCTTTGGCCAACAGTAGCCCAATTTCCGCCAGCACCCTGTTGGCTAACAGTACTGGTGGCGGTCGTTGTTAACCCGGGCCTTGACCGATCCGATATGGAAATATGAAATTTTTGAAATTTTTTAATTTTTGCGCCATAAGTGTTGTGGTGGAATTTTTACACCGGATGCCCTTCTTGACGCAACCCTCCCCATTTATCTGGGCTTGGGACTGGCACAAAGAAATGCACTGGCTTGTGCATCCCCAGTGGCTGGATTGCTGTTGTTATTACCACTGTTATTACCACTGTGGTCCCATATATGCATGTGATCTGTTTGCTATGCAACTGTTCCATACCTGGTGTCTGGGTTAATGGGCATATCTATGCATGCTGTTATACCTAACCCTGGAATGTGTTAACTATTACTAACCCACATATGTTGATACACCATAAACACCATAGCACATACGGTCCCAGCGGACCCACCTGTCCAACCTGTCCCACCTCAGCTGGCCGTGACACTGGGCACCAGCACATTTGGGGCCCAACCCGGGACCTCCTCGTCCATTGGTCTTACACCACCTTTGGGTGGAACTGCCTCAGGGGATGGGGCTCGCCCCCCCAGGAGCAGGTGCAGACAGGAAGCTGTCACCCATCGCCAAGTCTAGGTCATGGTGTGTAGAGAACTCAGTCAGCAGCTTGGAGAACTTCTATGCCAGCTCGAGGGCCGCATGTCATGACTAGAGGGTCAGCCTGGCTCTCCGACTCTGCCCCCAGCATAGCCACCTTCATGGCTGTGAAGGTGCAGTGGTGACTGACTATGGGTGGGGATCTCAGTCCCATTGTTTCCTCTAGGGGGCTCATGGGCTTCTGATTTCCCAACACCCCCCCATCAAGGTGTTTACCCCCACATGTGTCATATACTGCCCCTGTATGCATCTTGTTTGTCTTGTCTGTTAACCTACTCAACTTACCTCCCCAATTATACTTACTATCCCTCTCCAACATCCCACTCCCACCTGAATAAAAGGGCAATCTGTTCCAAAAAAAAAATCTCACCCCATACATAACTGTCCATTTCACACATGTGTCTACTGGACACATGTAATCTGGTCTAATTGGCATCACAGAATTTTATTGTTGTCCTCACCCCTCTCTCAGGGGTTTGAGTGTCCAAATCTACCTCCAAATTCAGTGTATATGCACAGCTGTTGTTGTAGAAGAAATGGGCAGCTATGGACCTTCCTTACACCCTCCTGCTTATCCCTAGCTATTTTCCCCCACTGTCTTTCCCTCTTTGTGCCCCTGTTTCACCACTTTCCTATCAACCATTTTTTCTTTTCTTTTAAAGAAATTACAGTGAAGGTAAGTGGGAATAAGCACTTTAAAGCAGCAGTAAGAAGGTTTAAGCTTGTTTGCGTGGGGGTAAGCAATGCCTACACAGATTAAGCAATTTAGAAGCTAACTGAGTACAAGAAATTGTAACCAGAATTTAGCAGTGCTTACCTCTGCGCAAACCCATGCAAACCCACTTACAACTGCCTTAATCACTTTGTATCCAATGGCCCTTGTTCTGCCCAGCAACAACATAAACAGCCTTTACAATATTCAAACCCAGGACCCTACACACCATAGCCAAAGGGATTTACCACTAAGCCATGTCAGGTACACATACCTCTGATGTTTTCACAAACATATCATCCAGCCCAGTCATTCAACAGTACAGGAAATGTATTTCAACATATAAATTTATGTGTGTGTGTGTGTGTGTGTAGATATATTAATATCTAAATAGATATAATATATATATATATATATATATATATATATATATATATATATATATATATATATATATATAAATATATATACATACATATGCATACATCTATAGATATATCTGTCTACATCTATATGTCTATATATATATATATATATATATATATATATATATATATATATATATATATATATATATATATATATATATATGTGTGTGTGTGTGTATGTGTGTAAGCATCAATAAATATCTATATAGGTATATACAGACATACATCTATAGATATAAAAGGGAACATAACAAAAACATATATGTTCACATGCACCGTTAATGGGGTTGAGGGGGCTCAAACAACATATGTCTTGTATGTATAGATATCCCCCCCACAGCCAAACATGTATGCCCTGCAGTACAATGCTAACTGTTGCAGATCCTATAACCAGGACCTGACACAACATGGGCACAAGATGTTAACAGTACTCCATCCCACCTGTATGATGTCAGGCTGGTATCAGTAAAATATGTAGTACAGTCTGGCTACCATAAGGAATGTAAAATGTGGAAGCAATCAACATTTCCAGGATACATATACACAGACACATATATGCAGATATATATATATATATATATATATATATATATATATATATATATATATATATATATATATACTACATATACACACACAGAGATATGTACAGGAACATACAAAGATACATATGTAGAAGATGCAGACAATACTGAACAGCCACTATTCCTACAGTTGCCACCTTACCAACTAGACACCGTATGAGCCACCCATACAGATGATAATTGTTGCCTGCAACATATACCCATAGAGAGGTCAAAGGATGTCACCGGTTTGCATACACGGGAAACCTTTATTTGTGTACTATTACATTTCCATATTCCATGCCATATAACTGTTTAGACACTGACATACATGTAAACAGAGTAATGCAACTGTGAATCAGTTATATTAATACAGTAGTCTAGAAAGGTTTACATATGTTGCTGTCCAGACCGAGGCCTTCAAGTAGTACAATTGTAAAGACAGACTGGACCACAGGATACCAACCAATCAACAGTAAGTAATGCAGAAGTATAGTCTAGCAGCCTCTATCTTCACTCTGTACACAATTCCTAGGGGGTAAAGACCTCAGCTGACACAACGGGACGTATCTGTTACATAATAAGGCATAACTGACACAATCACAACCATACTGACAAACAGAGCAGTCTGTATGGCAGGAAGCAGTAGGCCTGCATTTACCCACGCTGAATTGTATGGTAATGTACATCCAGATACCTTAAGGCAGCTTACCGCTGATACCCCACATGTTGTAACAGCCTAGGTTATTTATGGTGCATCCCCCACCTAGACTCAATAATACAGGGCCATATACCACTGTTACATACACTGGCCTTGGGAGTGCATAAGGGCACACATGTATTGTGTAGGTGAAGCCCACACATATATGGACCCAACCCCACAATATGTGTGGGGGACACAACAGCAGTGGACTGATGGCAAGAATGGCAGCATGACATGCTCTCAGCCCACTACATAACAACCACTGACAGCATGTCATATGTACAAAGCCTGGTATGTAGGTGGAGGGCAGAGGCTGGAACATAGGCCCATATGTGTACAACTGTTGTCATACACTAAGCAAGTTGCTGGTGTTACAGGACAGTCTGCAACATACCCTTAGACAGGAATATGAAGTTAGAAACAGAAATGAATGTAGCCATGTACTGATAGCATGCAACACACACACACTGCCAGTGATATATCTGACACAAGACCTGTGTGGTGGACAGACAAAACATAATAGGCACATTTCTGGCCATCAAGTAGATAGGCCCACAGCTGAGAGACATACTGCATTCCATGTTAAACAGTATATACACACAACCCCTGTAACAACGTTGCTATACAATGTATACAACAACACTACTCACACTCTGTCTGTAGTTCTGGAATCTCCTACAAATATGTAACTGGCCTGAGTGTGCAGGTTCTCCTGTAAGAGGTATTGCTACCTGCTGTCTGTAACACTGCTGCCTACACACAGGAAGGATGTCCATCAATCAGGAAAGGTAAAGGGACCATGCCCACATGATGTAGGGATTTATAGTAGTTGGTTGTCATGATAGTGGTAATTGGAAGTACTGCACAACATGATGCATGCAGGTAGCAAGTGGAGGACACTGATTGGTGTAGAGGCCATCACCTGATCATGTGCATCACCTACAAAATCCATGCTGCAATCTATGCAAAGCAGCTCATTTCTTTTACTGGAGAGAGACTGACACAGAGAGAGAGAGAGAGAGAGAGAGAGAGCTTGTAAGGTACAAACAACAACAAAAAAAAACCATCAAGCAAACCATCCAGAAAAGACTTCATTCCTAGAACATGTATGTGAAGTATATATGCATGTAATTGACCGTAGTACTTGGTCCATAGTAATGGGATAGATGATGTGGAATGATTTATATTTGCCTTCAGGTGTTGTTGTTGTAATGATGTTCAGCTGAACAACTGCTAAGGACTATAGAGTCCATCCCTGTGGGTAGAGGGCCATACCCGTCAACCGTGCAGAGCAGCACTGACTGATAAGATGTAAGCCATCATAGTGTGTGTTGTGTAATGGGAAGTGTGTATATTTCTGTGGCCAATAGCAGGTGGTGGTGGAAGTAATGCCATAATGATGAACATGTGGGTTCCACAGCCCACCTCTTGCAGGATACTCAGGTTAACCTGTATTGAAGGATGCAGGAATGCCATAGGTGTGCAATAGGGTTACCTGCAATCTGGCCCTACATACACCCCTAATGCCAGGCTGTGTCCATATGTGACACTTGTCTGTGTTGTAGTAAGGCAGAATAGTGAAGCTTATATATATATATATATATATATATATATACATATATATATATATGTATATATATACATGTATGTCCACAAATATACAGATACCCATGTGTAGACATATATATGAGCAGATATATACAACATCATATATATCTAGACATATATAGATGTATACCTATATGCACATTCCAACATATATACAGACACACACACAAACATATATGCATGTAAATACACGTCCCCTATATTACCACCACAGTGCTACATGCTATGTGTGAGGGAACAGCACACATAGTGATACACACAGTTATCTACAGATGTCATTGTGTGCAACATGGATGGGTATGTCACATGTGAACCCCTTGTTGGGACCATATTGCCCTTGTCTGTGAAATATGGAATGGGAATATGGGGAAGTATGCCAGGTATAGTTGTGGAGGTGGTCAGGGTTGGTAGATATACAGGACAGTAAGAACAAAAAGTGCAGATAGGAAATTCCGGTGGAATCGTACCAGTTTTATTACAAGTCCAAAAGCACGAAGACACACAATATCACAGCAACATTTACAGGGCCTCGAAAGACTCTTTCGAGGCCCTGTAAATGTTGCTGTGATATTGTGTGTCTTCGTGCTTTTGTACTTGTAATAAAACTGGTACGATTCCACCGGAATTTCCTATCTGCACTTTTTGTTCTTACTGGTTGTTTTTTGTGCAGAAGTTTGCAGATATACAGGACAGCCTACAGGGGTGGTATGTGACACATGTGGTGGGTAAACACACTGGATGGTGTATGTGGTCTGTGATGTGGACACCCCGTGGGCCCCAATATGGGCACAGTGGGAACAAGCCTCCCAGCCACTGCTACTCACAACAGCAGTCCACGTCCTGAAGGTGCCTGGCCTGGAGGCTGAGCAGGAGGAGCATGTGGGCCCAGTGAATGTGTACTGGGTGCTTCAAGGTGATGTAGCACATCGCACACATGTCTGTGAAGCCCGTTATGGAACAGACCCTGGACCTGATCTCAGGGGACAGGAACATGTCTGTGTGTGCCCCCAGGCGGGTCAACATCCCCTGAGTTCGTTCCACATGATGGTATTGCTGGACCAGTACATGAGGAGGCCCAAGGATTGGTCACACATGTGATGTGGCCTGGTAACATGGGCAGATGAGTTTGGAGAGGTGGTTCAGCTGGCCAATAGTACATATGCATGTTAGTGTGTCACTGTTATAGAACATATGTCAATAGTAATAGTCTGCATAATCCCAGAACATGTCCAACAGCATGCATATATAACCCCAATAACACAGAATGTCAGATATGCAGCAAACACTTAGCAAGCAT
Organism: Protopterus annectens; assembly: GCF_019279795.1. Classification (NCBI taxonomy): domain Eukaryota; kingdom Metazoa; phylum Chordata; order Ceratodontiformes; family Protopteridae; genus Protopterus; species Protopterus annectens. Next base: position 770,951,740 of record NC_056727.1, on the reverse strand, counting down.
ACCACAGGCATATATGGAACCATTGTGGCCTTTGACAATGTCATGCAGGTGACTAGTCTGTAACAGGCTAGCAATGATAGTGTCCACACAGGGAACATGGCTACAAACACATTGCACAAAGTGTGGTACAGTACAATATCTGCCCCACTGTAGGTATGCTGTAGCCATACCTATTGAGTTGTGTGTAAAGTTTGTTGTTGCTGATATGGTGGGGAGGTGACAGTGATGTGTATTAAGAATGGTGGTAACCTTGCTACATGACTTGCTCACACCTATGTCTATCTTTATGCCTTTCAGGCACGATGTCCCATGGAAGGCTGCCAGCGTACACAGCAGCTGAAAATGACATTCTGCTGAATGATGTCACACAGCACTATGCAGTCTTGTTTGCCCGGAACACCCATGATCAACAGGAGCAGACCACCCTGTAGAATGACCTAGTCCACAGGGTCAATGATGTCGGACTGCACAACCGCAGTTATGAGCAGGTCTGGCATAATTTTTCTGACCTGCTTCGCAATGCCCTTCAGTGTGCTGCTGCAGTCCAGGGGTGGCCATGCCATCCAACCCCCACTGACACATATGGAGGAGCTCCTAGCCAGCCTCATGGCACCTGCCCGTCTGCACAGCCACCAACCTCCGGACACCTTTGTGGAGGTGGGTGCTACACACACACCAGCCGAGGAACATGCAGGTAAGGCCACAGGGCAAATCAGTAGACCACTGTTGCATATACATCTGCATCAGTACAGGTAGATCATGCATATCTGACATGTCATAGATATATTTTGTTGCTGAATGGTAGTGATAAACAGATGTGCATATGTGGTAGTATTGTGGACATGTACTGTTGATGTATTGTAATGCTGCACCCACCCTGTAGCAATGCCACCGGTGTGGCCACTGACTTTGCATCTCTAACCCTCTTATGTAGGTCCCCCCGGAATACCACCAAGAAAGCAGCCTGTAGCTGGTGAGTATGGTTTATGTAGATGCTTGCTAATACACCGGGCATGTAATGGTGATGGTATATTCCATGCACACATCTAATACACCTACCCAGAATGCATGCTGTACATGTGCACGTATTTTTCCTGTTAAATGCACGGCATCACAGTGGTGACCATGATGGGGTATTAGAAGGGTCTGTCAGACACCTTCAAGATAACTAACATCCTGTCATTGTGAAATGTGTCCACAGGGAGTAACATAATGGTGGGAGATATGGCCTACAGTATGGCCATGTTTGGAACAGCACCCATACACAGTGCAACACCAATGTATATACCTGTAGGACAATGGCAACTGTTGCAGAGTTACACCATGGCATAAAGGATTAATGTGGTCCACGTTATCAGCTGGGACTAGGCTGTAACATGTGGTGTTTAGTGTATGGGACACTGCAGAATGGCACACATGTGTAGGTCTTACTTGTCAAGCATCTGCAAAAAGGCTGAAGGTGGGGGGTGTCAGCATGACACACCAGTGCACTGCAGCAGGGATCCTAAGGATGCTAACAATGGCTGTATCTGCACATAGTCAGGTTCCAGAACTGTGGCAGATGTAACCCTAACCCTCACAGCAATAGTGACGGCAGTGTGTGAACACCAAGGGATGTGCACATGAGTAGACCTTGCAATCATGCAGAATAGGGGGACATGTGTAGGGCAGACTGAACATACACTGGCAAATGCAGATGGCCCACGCTAATATACCCCTGCCAGGAGTAGTGACTGCTGTAGTACACATAATAGGTGCGACAAACCGTCATGATAAGTGTGTGCACACATATGCCCACACAGAGTGTATGCATCGTGGCCAGCATCCACACACCTAACACATTCCATAGACACTGCATGTGAAAGTACAGGACATATGTCACAGATTGGGCTCATGTGCTGTTAAGATATGCATTGATGTGGTCCCACGGCAGATCAAGGATGGGTGCGTCATATCAATAAGGGTGTGTACACCCCCCCATAGTCACGGTATGCTCTGCTGGTGGTCAGTGTAATAGTATTGAATTGGTCATATCTGAACTTGTACAGTGTCTCTTACAGATATCTAAGAGGAGATCTTATTCAGGTATATAGGGCATTTAGGGACAACTACCTCTGGGAATGCTTGGGGTTATCAAAAAGTATTAGATAATCATCAGACAACCTATGTAGAAGATTCTATAGGAATAAGAAGTGTACTAATTGGTTCTCTGACGGAGTAGCTGATGCTTGAACAGACTACCAAATGACATCAAAGCAAGTACTAGTTTAGATATTTTTAAGAACAGCCTGGACATTTATTGTGGAAACAAGTGTTTAGGCATATTGGCAAGCTAGAAGGGCTTTAATTCCCATGCTTGAAACATTTGTATGTATGTATGTATACATGGTCTGCTGATGTTGAGAGCTGTAAACCAGACATCAGGCATTAACAAATGACATCTGTCCACATATCATCCCAGGTATGTGTTGCCGAAAAACATAGGGGTTATGAGCATTAAAGCTGACATAACTGACACAGTATTACACATTCAGCAATGGGTTGTACACCTGTGAGGTGTGGTGCACAGTACATGGCAGGGTGAAGAACAGGGGCACAACAACACTGTGTAAATGGGTGCAGTGGTATCCAGGTGAAGGGGTATCACCTAGTGACACAGCACATGCATCACACACATGTATATTGTTGCTAGCATGGATTGACTATAGCTGCACTGCATGCTGTTGTGTACCATATGTTATGTATGTTGACAAATGGGTAATAGGAGGACTGTGTGTACTATCATTGTGCAACCCCACCTGTATGTCTATGTGGGTGCATCCTGGTGGGTAGTTAGTTTGTCTGTAGAGTCACACTGATGAAGTGGAGGGAGGTTGATGCATGTAGGATGTGTGTGTGATTGTGGGGTGTTCATACAGCAGTACCTCCCTTTGGGATTGTGCAGTACATGGACATGTACTGCCATATTACACACCAGGAATACTTGTCATGTATGTAATCACAGGACAGCTGATAGTATAATAAGATCTGTAGCATGGAACAGGCATTGAGAGAGAAGGTAGACAACAGTTATACCCTTAATATCATGTTCAGGGGAGAGGTGACCGACAACCCACGTATGCAGCACTGTTGACAGACACTACTTTAGTGCCCCTCAGGGTGAGAGTGGCATGTATCAGCCATTCCTCCAGGTGCTTCCTGCACATGGCCACTGAGGTGATTACATTGACATGCATGCAACATGCATTACAACACATGGTTAGTGTCTGTAATGGAGACCTGCACCCAAGCATGTTCTGTTGACTGTAGTACTATAGTGGAGGTACCCATGGCATGTGGTGCATATAGGGTGTTATCTCCAATATGTGCCAGTTCTTACACAACTGGGTAGACATGTCAGTGTCAATCATGCTTAGGATGCCTGTACATATCCCAGTTGGATACCAGAATCTGCACATCTGTACAGGGACTGACAGTCATCAGCTTGGCAAGTAGCTATGCAGTAGGATGAATGTGTTGACAGATAGATGTTTGACAACAATATGTCAGGAGCCCTTGCTATGATGTGCTGTACAAAGGGTAGTCTACAGTTACATTCCACATGTCATATCATTACCCAGTAGGGGTTATATACTGTGAAACAGCTCACTCACCAGGGATATAACAGGGAGGCCTCAGAGTCCTGCTATGCCTGCAGGTGTGCCTGTTTTCAGTACTACATTTAGCACTCTACTCTTGCCTGGGTAAGCACTGTCAACAGTAGTTCTGTCATGATACACTACATCCCAGTGTGACAGCACATACCCCGGGCTACTACCCCTGTATGTAACACATACACATGGATAAAAGTGCTGTATAGGCCTCATATATGTCTGTGTCCCACACATGACACTCACACCCCTTGTTACTGTAATGACAGCACTTGGGCGCATGTATTGTACATGGCATTACATACATGTATTATTACTGTCAATATATATGTAGCTATCCATAAGTATATGTGCATATGTATCTCTATATGTATATGTGTAAACACATATTACTGTGTATATGTATATATCTGAGTGTATATATATATATATATATATATATATATATATATATATATATATATATATATATATATAAAAGGCATGTATACATATATGTTCACCATATGTATGTATATGTGTGTGTGTATATATATATATATATATATATATATATATATATATATATATATATATATATATATAAAAGGTATGTATACATATATATTCACCATATGTCCTGAACATGGAGTGGAGCCCTACCTCAGCCCCAGTAGTCCCAACCTGTTAGTGCAAGGGGATGTCATGTATGTATTGCAGGTATATATGTAGGCTATTGCTACTGTGATAGGGGTTGTCTTCACAGACATGTTGTGAGTGGGAGGTCACACTGCTCTTAACATGTGCACCATCGGCCACTGTCAGACATCCTAAGGACATCATAGTACAGTATGACTGCTAACACAGTAATGCTCCTGTGGACTACAGCAGAGATATGGCCAATAAATGTAGACAGTCTGACACAGTCGGCTCAGTTAAGAGGTATACAGTGAACCCCTTAGTGCAAGACATGTGGACCAGGCTTGACAATGTGGATTTTAACAGCCAAGTAGATGGGTATATTACATACATACTGTTATATATTTGCCCCCATAGGTTATGCATTCACACACCCCTGTCTGTCCTGACACATACTAACCACTGGTACAGTGGTGCCATGGCCACATACTACCCACTATTTAGTGACATACATCTGTACAGCATCCCACTGCTTTGTCTGACATTCATGACTGTTATGGTGGCCTGGCAGCAGTAGATCTGGCAAGTATCTGCACATAACATCACACTGGGTAAGTACACTAAACTGTTAGGCATGTAACAAAGCAGTGTGCAGGCTACGGGCAGAATGCCACACTACTGGCCTACATTTCCTATGGGGTATACACATGTACCTGCATACATAGCCGGTTCTACAGGCATGTCACAGCACAGAGTAACAGACACCTGTGTGAAAGTGCATAACCACAACCAATGTGAATACAGCCACAACAACATATGGTAGCTAGCGTAATATTGCAGTATATGGACTATCTGATCAACACCATCCTCATATGTGCCACTCACACACTAACCCTACATATACTGGGCCACTACACAGTGTGGTCTGATGCCTGCCTGTGGTATGGGACATGTGTGTACTTGGCCCTACAAACATATAAGCCGATAGGGTAACATACAGTGGAGTAACATATAACATCAGATAGAACAAGACCACGAACAATGACATCTACCACAGTCTGTACACAGGCCAAGGTACATATTCACAATACATACACTGTTGACAACCATCATGAGTACACAGACCTGAGTACTGTACACACAACCACAGAATGCCCAGGTTATGTCCTCAAATATAACCCCTACGATACCTGACATGTGTAGCAGTCTAATATCTCCCTGGCTTGTTATCAGATATGATGTCAATAAATTATGGTGTACAGAACATATGCACCTTCTACTGCATGACATATGTACAAAGGATGACAGAGTTGTGGCTGGAGGCACAAACACAGGGCCAATATTGACATGTTGCTGTGATAACCTCACATATTTACTGTTGTAACAGGGTTTGTTGTGACATATGTCCTATGAGGGGATATGAAGTCAGTAACTCTCATGTCTGTCACCATGTACTGACTGCAATCCTCACACTATGCTTTTGCAGTTCACAGATAGGTGCTCTGTGAGTAACACAAGAAAAAAAAGGCACCACGCACTGCCCATTCTGCAGATGATCCTACAGATGGGGGTTCTTCAGAAACATAGCACTGGCATGTCAGGTATTAAAACATGTAGACCAGCCATATCCACACACACCCTGTTAAACCAACATTACTCCAAATGCAGAATAGCAGCACTTACATTCTATAGTCATGTCAGGCATACCCCCCTCCTGTGTGCTGACCTGTTTCCACAGTGTATGTTGTTAGTGGTAAATCCCCAATCCATCTGTGATGCTGTTTGCCAAACAACAGATCTAGGTCCTGCTCATAGTGACTGAAAAGGCCCAACACCACCATGATGTTCCTAGATATAGGAGTGTGTTTCCATGCAATTAGCTATGGGAATGTTACCACAGATGTTCCACATGCAATCAGCTAGAGGAGGGCTGCATTTCACGGAAAGGCCATCAGCTGATCATGAGCATCACTTACAAATCACATGCTGCTGCCTAAGTAATGCAGGTGTATGTCTCCACATCCACAAGAGAGGGGTGAGAGAGGCAGACGGGGCAAAGGTTAGTCAGGCAGGGGGTGGGTGAGTAAAACCTATGCATGTTTGTGTCACACACCTACCAGTACAGGGCATCAACCCTATGACTGGCTATGTATTGCTATCACATGTCTATGCAGTTACTGGATGCACCACATAGCGTACATGTTGAGGAGTCCTCCAAATGTATATGTGATGGTGAGTGACATCTACAACAGTGATATGGTAGCGATACAGTAGGTGTAGTACACGTGCCTGTCTGCATGAACAGGTGTCAGCATCAACACAGCCACACTCACTCAGGGACCCACACACATTGACACACTTGGCAGGGTCAGGAATATACCTCCTCACTAGCTAGTTTGCCACAATACAGTAATGTGCAGGTATCACATGCACCGCAGGAGTTATCTGGAGGTTATACAGGCAAAGTGTATGTGGAAGTGTCTGACATCAGACAGCATGCTTCAGTATGCCAGTGGGGGTTGTAGTGAGTGTGAATGTGGTCAGAAGCATCATACACCACACACACAGACACAGGGTGCCAGTACTGACATACATGGGAGCATTGCTTCATGGGTGTGTAGTGGTGGACTGTGTCAGAAGGCTATACAAGGCTAGGTGACATGTATACCTTGACATCAGGCCACATGACAATGGTCTGCAGTGTGGCTCAGGGGTGTAGTGTCTGGATTGACCCGCACAGGTGGGTATTGTATTCACCTTCCAGTCACCTGGGTAACTATTATGTGTGGCCATTGCTGTGCATTGCTTGCCATGTACATGTTCTTTAGTCAATTACATGGACGGTGTCTGGGTTGTGCACACATCTCACATGCATGTACAGTGACATGTGGAACTGTACATGGAGTTTCTGGCCCATGTTGTGTACACAGATTGTTATCATCAGATGTGCCATTCCTGGCCTCACGTGGCAAGAACTGGTAATGGACAGCAGGTTGACCCTGCACCTACATTGATAGCATAGTACAGGTATTCCCTGATGTCAGTGGCATCTGTCCATACAAGGCATGTGTTTAAGGCATGGTATGTCCTTTGTGGGTCATAATTGATGACACCACAGGTGTTGCAGATGTTCACTGGGGAACATAGTGAAGGCACACTGACTGCATGTACATGTCTATTATATTGATGGACAAGGTGCCATGCCCTCTGTAGTCCACTGCACTCACACCATGGTTGCTATCTCTGGGCAATATGCAGAGTACTACCAACATAGCAGTTGTTGCCTAGGCAAATGTGTTTGTGTATGTGACATGGGTTGAGAGTATTCTCTGGGTAATACAAGGGTTGCTAGCTTCGTTCACCAGGCCTTGTTGTCACATGTAGGGGTATGTATTGGCACCCCAGCCTCTCGGCTATTTCACATCTGTTATCCTTGTAAGGTGGACATTGTAACATATCATAGGGCCATCATATAAAAAATTTGCAAAACCCGCTCCACAATGAGTCCAGTTGTTACACACTCACAGCCCCCTCCACACAGGATACGAATGACAAACACAGATGCACAAACCTGCCATGTCTGGGATTAGAACACCTACCTAACTAGTGTATTACACTACAGCTATATGCAGTTCCAGGATGCGCCACGGAGATTACTGGGCTACACCTTGCCCAAAGGTGTATTTCACAGTGAATGACATTAGCAGCCTTGCCAATGTAGGACATTTAAATTGTAGTAAGTGTGACTAGCCTAAAGAGCATTGCTCCCTAAAGAGATAGACACACACACACACACACACACACACACACACACACACACACACACACACACACACACACACACACACACACACACACACACACAGTTGCCATGTCTGGGATTAGAACTCCTACCTAACTAGTTTATCTAACTGCAGCATTATGCAGTTATAGGAAGTGCCACAGAGATTACTGGGCTACACCTTTCCCACAGGTGTATTTCACAGTGAATGACATCAGCAGCATTGCCAAAGTAGGGCATTTAAATTGTAGTGAGTGTGACTAGCCTAAAAAGCATTTGCTCCCTTCACAGAGACATGCAAACACACAGTTGCCATGTCTGGGATTAGAACTCCTACCTAACTAGTTTATCTAACTAAAGCATTATGCATGCTCACATCCATACCATAGATACAGGTAACAACACATACTACTACACTCGGCAATTGGTAAGTTGAGTGACTTACCTTGTTGGTGTGCCAGTATTGAGGATGGTGCTGAAGGGCTGCCTATGTCGGATGCACATAGTACACTCCCTTCACATGGTTGAGCAGAGGTAGTGTCATGTTTGGCATCCCTTTTACGGTATGTGTGAGTCAGAGAGAGGTGTCATTCCCTGGGTCCCTCCTGTGGCAATGTATGTGCTATGTGTTGCCTCTTTGCCAAGACCAGGGCCTACTGGGAACACTTCCTTCTGCCTACTGAGGCAGGCTCAGATTGTTCTTCCTCTGAGTCACTCTGTGCCTGTGCAGGCCTTGGCAATGGTGGGGGGCTGTGTGGCCCTGCCCCTTGCTGTTCCTGTTGCAACTGTTTCCACAGGATCATGTTGTGTAGCATGGCACATACGATAACAATTTTACTATATGTAGCTGGTGAGTACTGCAAGGCTCCACCGGATGTGTCCAGGCACCGGAACCATGACTTGAGCATCCCAAACACACGGTCTGTTATAATTCTGGTCTGTACGTGTGCCTCATTATGAAGTTCTTGTTTGGATGTGTGTGCATTTCTGATGGGTGTCATCAGCCATGGCTCCAGTGCATAACCAGCATCCCCCACTAGGTGACCGTAAGGGATGTTCCCATTGGCAAATCTCTGATACAGCTGAGTCAGATGCCAGATGTGGGAATTGTGATAGCTTCCAGGGCAGCCAGCACACACATTCATTATTATGTCCTGGGCATCGCGCACTACCTGGCAGTTGACGGAGGGGAAGTCCTTGTGGTTGATGTAGACCCTTCCCTGCTCACCGGGTGGTGCTTTGATGCATATGTGCATGTAGTCTATAGCACCCACTACCTCAGGGTATTCTGCTATTTGGTGGAAGAGATGCATATTGCTGGCCAATGCCTCACAGGTGTTGGGGAAATATATGTGCTCACCGGCATGTGTCGACATTGCATCCAGGAACTGGTGGAGTACCTTGGATGGTGATGCCTGTGAGGTCCCCATGATATCCCCAGTTGGCATTTTAAAGGTACCTGTAGCTAGTATTCTTAGGCCTACACATACCTTGGTATCCACTGGGATGGGTTCCCCTCTGTTAGTTCTGTGTGTCAGGTGTGGCTGGCACAGCTCAACAATTTTCTGTAGGAGGTCCCTGTCCACCCTATAGTGCTCCACTATCTCCAGCTCATGTAGCCCCTGGTAGGTTACCCTGGGTCTGTATACTCTTCTCCGTCTCCTCCCTGTGGGTTGGATGACAGCATTCACATCCTCACCACCCTCAGCCTCTTCCACATGTTGTTGTATGATAGCTATTGCAGCCCCTATCATTTTGTTGTTTTGTTTGTTAAAAGTTCCCTGCTTGTATTCACCGGTGGTGTAGAGTATTTGGGAAAAAACAGAGGGAAAGGTGTTTGCATAGCTTATAGTAGTGTTTTGGGCTGGCTGGTCTGCTGCATGTGTAATTGGCTGATTCTGATACAGTTCACTTGCCAGCTATACTAGTTCTCCTACATTACCTTCCTACTGCTGTTTTCCCTTCCCCTTGCCTTCCTGTTTAAGCCCGGGGGCATGCTGCACAAGCACAGTGCTCAAATGTGCACAGAGCTGCTATTTTCTGGTTTTCTTTCTTTTTTTTCCTTTAAAACCCAGTGCACAGTGCACACACCCGCTTAGGCAATGTACAGAGTGCTAGGCAGCCTCAGACACACACTCTTGCTTAGCACTGCTAAGCTAAGGAGATACCTGAGTCACAGGGCTCCAATCTGCTTACAGTATGTCTGACACACCCCTCTATGATGTCAGCTAACTCCTAGGCTTGCACCAAGCTATTCCTACTTTTACACTGTTGGGTACTGACTAGCATGCAGGGGAAATCTGGGATTCAGTATCATTCCCCTCATTTGCATAGGATTGCCTGCTGATGCATAGTTACATGTCCTACACTGAGCCTCCCCCCTTAGAAACCACTATTTACTGGCCATGTTGTCTTCTGCCTGCCATTGGATATAATGGCAAAATAATGATTTTGTTTAGAATGCTTATTTTAGGTTTTATTTCTTATTTTCTGCCCAATCACGTTTGCGGGCTGCTGCCCTACGCTTAAACAGCCATGATCGGCTAGAAAAAAAATAAAAGTTGATTTTCTTTATTTTTGCAACTCTTTTCCATGCCAATGGCCTTATAGGTGCCCATTGGCATGCTTTCTACATAATATCCACCTGTTATTTGGAGCTGTCATGGCTCTGTTTTATAGTTTGCAGAAATGTACTCCATTACCGGCGGAGTACATTTCTGCTGATTACACAAGTCCTGCATGGCTGGTTTCCAGCTTCCTGGATCACAAATTCACATCATTTGCATGGATTTCCCCTGCAAATGGGGTAATTTGCATACAGAGGCTGAGTCTGTGCAGGACTAGTGCAGGAGCGCTTGTGCACGTCCCTGCAGGTTGTTCCTGGATCGCACAGCAGACATATTGCCTGCTGGAGCTCACTAGTTCTGCATGCCATGCAGGGCTTGCTGAATCCGGGGGGTTGTCTTTTCATCTAATGACAAAACGGTGTTCATAAATTCTAGCATTCAGTTTTCTAGTTGTTCTGCCAATATAAAAACTCTGACAAGAAAGACATGCTGCCACATAGGCCATATTATTGGTGGTATAATTACAATACCTGTGAGCTGCATAACTTATTTCAGTATTGATCCAAAAGAAAGGAGGGAGTTAGCAATAAACTTTCATTGATAACAGCAGTGGCATGCAAAAGAGCCCTTATTCCTTATGGAATCACTACCTGATTATATCACAAGAAGATCTACACATGTAGTGGTCATTAGTGAAAGCATGTCCCAAGATCCTACAATGTGGAAAGAAGGCAGGAAGCAGCATTTATGTCTGTCTTTCTTTTCAATTCCAGTATAAAATGCCATATTAAATAAGTGTTGTATAACAACACATCACATAAAAAGCTTGTTTTATTAATAATTTAACTGATAGTTATATAATAAATGCTTGCATTTCACTAACTAAGAAAAATAATAACTGCATTATTGTTTTCATAAAGAGGAGACATTAAATGAAGACATGGACATGATGATGACAGCAGCTGTGAGGTAGCAGGCTGTGCTGCTGGGTTGCTATGTCAACTTGCTGTATTCGAGTTGCAGTGTAATTATTCACAGTGCGAATACTGCCTGCAACTATGCTAAGTGCCTTTATGCCTGATATCATAAGCCATGTATGAAGCTCACTTTCTGTGTCAAGTGTTGTTTGATGAGACAGGCAGAACCAGTCCAGAATTTTAGAGGGAACTTTGAGTAATAAGCATCAATAATGCCCAGCAGGGTGGGTGTTACTGGTGAAATTCTATAGTAAAGAAGTTTACACACACTCTCCATCTTTCAGTCTCCTCCCATACATGTGCTATCTCTCTCTCTCTCATACACACACACAAACACAAACACACACACATGCACATGCACACACTCACATGCACGCACGTGCACACACACACACACACACACACACACACACACACACACACACACACACACACACACCAGATCTCTGAACTGCATCTATTTTGTTGTTGTTGTTGTTATTTCTTGTTCCTCCCCTTCTGAAACTCTGACAGCCATCCTAGTGCCCACATCCTTTGCTGTGTCTACCAGCACTCTTATCACCCCCAGTCCAATGCTTGAATTTGTAGGCTGGGCCAGCAAGGAACATAAGGTCATCCTGGGAGGTCATGGTGTCTATCTTCAAGCTGAGTGGTTTTCATTGTATGACCTATCCTGTTTTTCCCTCCCTTCCTCACCGATCCCATGATGACAGCTAAGAGACATGCAGTAGAGAGTGCAGAGATTTGCTCTACCTCCGTGGCAGCTCAGCCATGTCCTCATCCTGATTCGCATCATAGACCACACCTCCATTAGCAATGTCCTCAACATCCAGCAAGGATCACCACAGGAGATGCCCCCGCGATCACCCCCTCTCCCCAGAATAAAAACATCCATCCCTATCTGCCACTCCATCAGTTTTCAGATCTAATTTACCCCTACATATAATGTACCTATTTTTGTTGGTATGTCCCTATTTTCAGACTGGACTTACCCCTTCACACAGTTTTCTGAATTCCCCTTATCACGTATGATTTTTAAAAGTGTCCAGTATTCAGAAAAGCACACTACATGACCAACATACTAGTGGCACCAAAGATTGAAAGAAAGAGAACACATATCTTACACCTCACTATTTCAGAAACAAAAAATAAATTACATTATATAGTAGAATTTTGCAATACAATTCATTTAAGTGTGTATATTTTCCACTCTCTCTTTGATAATGTGCTTATATTTTCTATCATTTTTGCCACAGTTTTTTAAAAGTGTTTGAGTAGTATCTCTCATTCATACTGAACATGGGCATAGTTATATGTTATTTGTATTCAACTTTTATGCTAATTAAATGTCCAGATTTTTGTCTGGATGTACATGCTTTTCAAGAGCCTTTGTACCTTTTGACAGGTGAAAAGAATGGCATACATAACCATGGGTACACACACACAAACCCACACACACATACTAGGAAAGAGACCACAGCTGTATCTCTTGTGAGTCACACAGAAATTAGAACAGGCCAATTAAGGAGTTACACAGAAGTTAGAAAAGGTTGATTAAGGTTAATTATCTGTGAACTGAGGGTGGAGCTAGGAACTAAACCTTCGATTTAAGGGGTAAAAAAAAACATTTCAAAACTTTACTAGAAAAGCTCACCCAGGCTCTCCCAAACAAAACTGCTAGGTGTTCTAATTGACAATAATATGAAATCTGACAAACACCTGTCAAACTATCAAAAAGTCACATATAAAGCTGGGAGCACTTTTCAGAACCAAACCATTTTTCACCAGCACTACATATCAGACAATTGCCAGAACCCATCTACTCTCTGCTTTCCTATCTGCCTCCCCTATTTTTATCAATCTACAGAAAAAAGATTTAGCAAAACTAGAGGTGTGCTGCAACAAAATAGCCAAATTTGCTACAAATTCCCCACACAGATCCCACCACTACTCTGCTCTGCATCAACTCAACTGGTTAGAATGACCCCACTTCTTACTTATACACAGCTCAATACTGCCCACAGACTGATAACACCAACAAGAAAATGTTCCTGCTCTCCAAAATATACACATAATGTATACCATTAATCAGGTGGGTCCTACATTCCTCTAACAAATGATTACTACAAATAGCCACATGCATCAATAGTGCTGGGGACTGTCTTTACTCATACTATGTCACCTAAGTCTGGACCTCAGTTCCACAACCTATCATAACTGCAGTTAATCATGCTCTTTTCCAAAAACTATGTAAGAATTACCTGTTCAGCAACTGGCATTGTCAATGGTCCCTGGCTAAGTCATTTTTCCAATTGTCTATTACCCTCCACTCTACATCCCTCCATACATAATGTATATTTTATAAAAGTATTTAAATTTCTTCTAAAACTGCACCCTTTCTCCCCTCCACTATCATATGATACATTTGTTTCTTTATATATTCTCCTTCTACTCAACCAAATTTATTCTAACACTTCTCTTTCACCCTAGCATCCATACCTACCTCAATTCTGCTGTCTATCAACCTAACTCTAGACTAATTTAATCTAGTTCCCTCTTCTTACTCCATCTTCCTCTTTACTTGACTTTCTTCTACCCCTCTTCTCCTCTTCCTACTTCCCTCTACATACTCTGTTCATTCCCCTTTAAATCTGTCCACCTATCACCCTCTGTAATGTCTCTCCTCTACCCTATCACCCATGTCCTACATGACCTTCTGTAGCATTCTATGTAAAATAGTATTGACTAATGTATTTATAAATGAGTGTATATATGGATGTTCTATTCACTGTGATAAGTTCTTTGGTAATGTGAAGTATCTTATGTGGTTTGTATCAAGTATTGTAACTTTCTGTAATTATTTTATCATTGTAATTAAATGATTTTTGTTAAATGTTTCTGAAGCTTTTCTCCCTGGGCCTCCACTGAAAATGGGCTCATACCCAGTCAGACTTTCCCTGTAAACATATGTCAAATAAATAAAATAAATACCAGCTCAGCAGATATGGGCATCCTGAGGCAATGTAGAAATTGCCACATATTTACTGACAACCAATTAATTCTCAAACAAACTGATACAGTATGTGAGAGATGTATTTACACAATGTCACTGGAGACAAAGCTCTTACATGAAAGTACTCATCATGTCAATAAGGTTGTCAGTAGTACGCACGCTACACCTATCAGACACAATTCAAAGCAGACATATAGACTCCCATATACTGAAGCACTTAAATGTAACCTTTCTAAACCCCAAAGACCTACTAGATGAATCATACATAACAAATACCCTCAGCAACCCCAAACATACTCTTTCAAAACAACACACACATCAACACATACAGCCACATCTCATCCATCCTCTACTTCTAAGCCCATATGGCAAGCCACTACACAATCCAACATTCTGGCCATTGGAGACTCTGTCATGAGACACACTGATGTCTATCTCGCCAGGCTGAGTAAGGAGAAATTTACAGTCAGTTCCTTATCAGGGGCTAAGATCCACCACATAACACATGTGCTCAGGTCATTGGACCACAAGTACCAGCATGACTCAGTCACAGTCCTCATGGGTGTAAATGACCTGAGACATACCTCCCTAGACTATATGAAGAGAGAAATCATGGAGCTCTTGGAATATGTTTCCCAGGCTAATATGAGTGTAGCATTGAGCAGCATTTTACCTTCTCCAAAGATGATAACACAATATAAACAAAAGATGACTGACTTTAATAATTGGCTTAGTTTCTGGTGTCATTCTAATGAGATGCAATATTTGTCAGCATGGATGGAGATGGTCAGCAGACTATGCTGCTTTGCCAGGGAGGGTTTGCATCATTCTCTTCTAGACCTTCAAATATTAGCTAAAACATTGTCTTCCCTAATAGTGTCTCTTTTTAAGCAGTGCCAAACTGGTAGTACTTTTAACATGCACAGATGTTCCTCACTAAAAGAATAGAAAGAGTAAGTAAAATGTCCTATGCAGACCACCTCAAGGCCCTATCCCTGTATTCTGTCTCCTACAGGCTGTTGAGGTGAGATCTATGCCTGGCATACAGGGCATTGTCAGACCCCACTCTGATGGGCCTTCTACATATCCACAAAACAAACCACACCAGAATTACCTATTCTAAAGACTTAAACCTTGCCTATGATATAAATAAGGCCTGCTGGAGAGACAGGTATGTATCCCGGAGACTACCCCATCTCTGGAACAGGCTCCCCATCTATGTGAAGCAGAGTTCTTCCCTAATCCAATTCAAATGTAACTCAGACAATTGGATGGGAAACAAGAAATTTATCCCTGGCTTGGCACTTGGCATCTATGTCTTTAATGGACACAGGCAACCTGTAAATGGTTCATCTCCCAGCCCCCTGCTTGTAAATGTTTAATCCAAGCCTCTGCATACATTTATCAAGGGTACCAGAACTTGTCAGAGATTTTGGATGTATGGTTAGGCTTAAAAAGGCCCTTGTGGTCATTAGTCTAGTACACACCTATTAACCTATGCATGCATGGCACGAGCGTGCACACACACACACACACACACACACACACACACACACACACACACACACACACACACACACACACCCTTCTAATGCAGTTAACTGCATTAGGCTGCAATAGTTTTACTTTCCCACAATCCACTGAACACTGCTTTTAAGTGTTGGGATAGCAAGGAAAAAGCAGAAAAGCAGCTCCTTGTAACTATTATTATAGTTACTTTTATTCTTTTGTTTTTAATTTGATTTATCTTATTCCTTTTAACTTACACTCATTAAAAGTTCATGTTTATTGAGTGAAAACAGTGACTTTTGTGTTCTCGCCATGGTTCACTGCAGCATCATATGCTGCTGTGAAGTCGCGGACTTGTTCCAGGGTTCTACTTTTATTTATTTATTATTTATTTATTTATTGACTGTGAAAATCCAAATGGGTCAGCAGATGCCCAGGGTGAAAAGCTCCACATAAAGTACAGACATAATTACAATTTACAGACTGCGTATATGCAAATACATTTTAAAATAGTATAATACAGTTTACATTTGGTACAATAATACATACAGTTATGGACTTTGTGCAGCTTAGTATATGGCTAGGATATCAGTTTTACATTCTGAAATTCTTCTGAAACCCTAGACAATAATTTTAGAGTGTAAAATTAAATAAGTATACGTTTGTTAGATTTTTATAGATTGTAAAATGTAAGGAGTTATTAGGAGTAGATAGCAGAACAGTAGATGTAGGATGGTTAAGAATAGTGGTTTCAGGAGAGAAGGTGATATGAGAGTTTGTAAAGTTAGTAAGAGTAGATATATTTTTGGAAAATGGAGTTAGATATTCTGTGAAACATAAAGGCTAAGGATGTGGGTATAGACATGGAAGAAAAGAAGAAATTAAGTTTGGGGAGTGATGAGAGGTGAGACAGCTGAAGGAGGGATAGTAGGTAGCATCAGATGTATAGTGTGGAGACGAGAATAGAGTATGTTGGTGTTTAAAGGAGGGACAACGACAGTTACAATTTATAAGGAAGTGTTTTTTAGAGTAAGGATGAAGGTCTTGAAAGAATCTAAGATGGCGATGTTAGAGGATAAGTGTTCCAAAGTCTTGTAATGGTGTAGGAATAGAGACTATGTCCAGCTCGTTTTTTAGGTAGGTTTGTATACTTTTAAGAGTTGTGTGTTTGTAGAACATATATTTCTGGATGGGGTATATGGCTGTAAGATTGGTTTTAATGCTGGGAAATTGTCTGGGTTGTATATTATTTTGTGGGATAGAGCTAGGTGTGCTAAGCTAAGGCAATGGGAGAAATCCAGCCAGTTTAGTTCATTGAGGGAATGACAGTGATGTGTACACTAAGGTAAGTTAGTAGCAAATTTAGCTATTTTATAGTAACATAAGTCTAATTTGTTTTTTTAGAGACGTGGAGATTACTAAGAATAGGGGCCACATAAAGAAGAAGGGGGCAAGAATGTATTAGCTAGTGGTTTTCTGATGGGGTTATCCATGAAATGCTTGTGTCTGGGGAGTTTACCAAGCTTGAAGTGTGTTTTTTGCTATTTAGTATGTGATATTCAAAAGAAAGTTTATCATCTATAGTGATAACAAGTAGCTTTGCTTGTGATACAATTTCTAGCTCTGTGTTGTTTTGTAAGTGTATTTTAAAGATTGTAGGAGTGGTTTTGGTGTGAAGAATAGCATTTTGGTCTTTTTGGCATTAAGGAGTATTTATGTATCATTTAGCCAGGTCTCAATAGAGGTGAAGGCAGCTTGTGTCATTTATAGGAGTTGTTGAAGGTTATTTGAGGAGGAGATGATAGCAGAATCGTCAGCATATTGAATGAGTGCGCTTTGATGTGAGGCCTTATGAAGATTATTAATGAAAACAGTGAAAACTACTGGTCCAAGAATGGATCCTTGGAGAACTCCACTTTTGTTAGAGAGGTGTTATAACAGGTTATTTTGCCATCAAACACATTGCTGCTTATTTGTTAAGTAGTTGGCAAGTCATTTTAGAGTAGGAAGAGAACATCCTAGTGTTGATAATTGTTCTAGTTTTTGATGTGATACTGTATCAAAGGCCTTAGACAGGAAGTTAGATGGCCAGAGTCCAAGACTTTGATAAAGTTTCTGTGAAAGATAATAGGGCAATGGAGGTACTGTGTGCTGGACGAAAGCCATGTTGGGTGGAGGTAATAAAATTGTTTTTAGTAAGATGATTCATAAGTTGTGTATGAATACACTTTTCCAGTATTTTCGATAGATGATAGTCAGCTCATTGTTTTTTTTCCCCTCCTGTGCAATGGTATTACAATGGATTTTTTCCAAAGACTAGGTACCTCAGATTCTGTAATGGATCCATTAATCAGGATGCTAACAGGGTAGGCTATTGTGTCACCTGTGAGTTTTAAGTATTCTAAGGGTAGGCTGTCTGAGGACAGGGAGCAGGGTTTTAATTTGAGAAGAAGCTTGTGTATTAGACAGGTGGGAATAGGTTGGAGAGTGAAAGAAGGAGTTACTGGAATGGGTGTAGATGTTTCCTGGTTAAGATGGTTATCAGTGTTGGTACTGATATGTGATAATTCAAGTGGGACTAGATTTAGTGTTGAGAGATTTGTGTTTGTTGCGGGGTAGTTTATTTCTTTAAGTATAGTGTGCAGGATAGTTTATTTCTTTAAGTATACTGTCTATGAAGAGTGAATTGAACATGTTAGCTATTTCCAATGGATCTTTGTCAGGATCTGGAGAAGGGTTTTGAGTGGACCCTTGAGTGAGGAGTTCAGAGATGGATTTCCAGAATTTTTTTTTGGTTATTATATTGGTTAGTTAGTTGTTGAGAGAAATATGTTTTTTTGTCAGCTATGACAAATTTTCTGGCTTTATTTCATAGCTATTTGTATACCAGTTGGTTGGTGTAATTTTAATTTTTGTACCAGGCTTTCCAGGCTCACTCTCTACTTTGTATTATTTGTTTTGTGGCCCTAGTTAACCAGTGTGTGGTGTATTTTTGTTCTTTTGGCATGGAGAGAGGCTAAGCTGTTTAGGGTTTCTAAGAAGATTGTGTTAAAGTGGTTAATGACATCATCTAGAGGTAGTGTTTTTAGTGAGGACCAGTTTAAAGTTTTAAAATATTATTGAATAGTTGGTTGAAATTGGTTGATTTCTTTATGTTTTGTAGGTATATAGTTTGGGGTCCTGTGGATGGGGTCTGTAGGTGGAGACTGGTAAGTGGTCACTTAAGGTATTTTGGAGAGTGTTGATGTTGGAATATTTGTGGGGATCTGATACCAGGATCCAGTCTAGGGCTGAGCCTAAGTGATTATTATTTTGTATTCTGGTAGGGGTAGTGATAAGCTGTGTGAAGCCATAAAGGTTGATGCTGTTTATTAGGGAGTGAGAGATAACAGTTTGCCAATTAATGTTTAAGTCACCTATAATGATAGTTTAGTTCCTAATATCTGAGGTCGTCCAGGAGACAAAGTTTTCTAGTGTCGAAATATTTTGGCCAGGTGGTATATAGACTATGATGGCAAATTTGTTTAGACTTATTTACTTGTAAGGAAGTTAGGAGTATTTCTGCATTACTAAAGGAAGAGACTGGTTTTGAGTGGGGAGAGAGATAGTGTAGCTGTTCTGATAGATTAATGCTACAATGCCTGCTCATACTTGTAAATTAATACCCTGTTGGAGAATGTGAGTTCTCCAACAAGGTATATTTTTTTATGGTCCACCCATTTTCAAATAGGCATTAATTTTCCAGTACTGATCTCTGGGATCTAGTAAGCAACTAAACTTTAGAAACATTACTTCTATCCACCAAATTCCTCAAAGTAATGCTCATGCTGACAGATTAGTGCAAGCATAAAAAGGAAAGTGGAACTGGGCAGTGCTTTGCTTGACCTCCTCTGTTTGAGATCGTTTTTCTTGCGTTACTATTGTCAGTACAGAGGACTATATATGGGGGAGAAAAATCACAGCAATTCCCCCCACTCTTGGAAAGGATCCTCGCCTCAGGTAACCCAGCTGATGGCATGCTAAGTGATGCAACTGAAAATAGGAATCAAGTCTACTCCTACAATACAAACAATGGTAGAAGACAACTATGAATGCTTTGTCCCAGGAATATTGTGTTGCCAAGATGGATCGTGAAGAGAAATGGGCCATACCCATCGTGGTCATGGGTAAAAAAAAAACACAACAGGGCCTTGTCTTATGGAAAAGAGCAGGGAATAATACTGTAACACAATCAGAATCACCTTCAGACAATGACTGTCATTCAAATTACAGAGGGTATTGCACATATATATCCTAACAAAACACCTAACAGTCTCTGTCATATAATACCATTCTGTTAGAGAGTGTTCTACCAGAGCCAAGTGTTATAATGGCTTCAAGGCCTGAAAAAGGACATACAGTTACCCAGTATGACAGAATCAATAAAACACTTTTTAATTGGGTTTGTAAATGACATTTTTTCTCATGTGCATAGAAAACACTTAAATCCTGAAAAAGGAAAATAATATTAACCATGATTTAAAAAGGGGGGGGGTCATAACCTGGGGATGTCATAACCTAACATTAGTGTAATGATGTCAGCAGCTTGGAGTTGGGAGGAAATGAGTTTGATGGCTAGATGAAATCTATATTACATAGTAATGATTATAGTCTGTGAAGTAATTGCTGGCCATAACCACATGCTATTTATTCTTTCTTCCTTGCTGATACAGATATGAAGTGTACTGCCATAGTAAGTGTCATTTGTTCTTACAGATGGAGATATTTAACACTGCAGGAGGTATTATAGAGGACAAGCACAGGTAGTGAATGCTGTAGCAAAGTTTCCCAGATTATATATAAAAGTTAAGCAAATATATACGATAAGGAAAGAACAAAATAGAAAAATCAGGAAATAATGACTATGAAAAGAAGCAGGAGCTAGCACACCATGTTATGTTTTGGGCTTGTCTTTCTGTCTATAAATCAGTGTGGGAAATGGAATTTCTGCAGATGTTTGAGGAAGGCACTGCACAGTTTGTAAGGCCAGAACATTTTATCCCTGAGGACCAAGATGGACAAATGCACTGATATCAATGACACAGTCCATGTTATTCTACAATAACAGATTGTAATCACACTAGGTCACTGAACATGAGTTTCCTCAGGCAAAGCTATTTTGTGTTGACCTTACAGCCACTGCTGTGCCTCACCATTAATGATTCATTGCATGCAGAACATCCAGAGGTTGTCTGTGTGCATGCTAGGGTAGGAGAAGCTTTGCAGTTTGAACATGGAAACAGATTTATTAACTGTGAAGTCAGTTTCCTCTGCATCAGATGGGAAAAGAAGAGGAAGTATTGCACAGTTCATATTTTATGGTTTAGAACTTGCTTCTCATTAAAAATATATTTACAGTGCCACTGATTTGCTAAGTTTAACTTCTGTACAAGTTTTAGGTCAAATCAGATAGATACGCATTTATTACATCTATGTTTTAGCACTGCTCCAAAAATAAATCATTAGTATTTGCTTCTGGCTCAGGAAAGTTTCTATAGATTGTTGCCTGAGGCTTTAAGACAATTATAAAATTCTGTTGAAATAAATCCCCACTGGTAACATGATTCTGTGGTTTTCTTAGGTTTATTGGAAAAAGGTATGTAATACTGCGGTGGTGGTGCTGCGGTAGCGTTGACGCCTCACAGTAAGACGTTGTCCTGTTCGATTCTCAGCTAAAGTGTCTTCTGTGTGGAGACATGCGTGAATGGGCATACCTTCATTGAAGGTTGTGCATTAGAGCTGGTAACTCGGCATATAAAAATCTACTGCCAATCATTAGCGGAGCGGAGTTCCGCTGTTGCGACCCCTAACCGGGAAAAGCCGAAAGATACAACAACATTGGAAATAGGTATGCATAGAACAACTTGTTTTTTTTTTTTTTTTTTATTCATGTTATGCCTGCTTTATCATATTTAATGATATAATTTGCAAGCCTTTTACTAAACAATCATGGCTCACGGAAGTAGTCTATTTATTTGCATGTCTCTAATTAAGAGATAATGACTTTCACTTCATTAAACTTTTATTCAGTGTCATAAGCATGGAAAGAAAATTGCTAAACTCAACTCCATATAGTCTCACTTGATATTACATCCTGATGCATAGCTCATGGTCCTAACCTTTGGCTATAAATAATAATTCTTATACTAAATGCAAACATCATCATCATCAACCTAGTCCCCCGTTTTCTCATTTATTTACATGGGATCAGAGTGTATGTCAACTGCTGCCACTTTTCTTAATTTAGTGTCACTCTCCTACTTTCTTTGATAGTCATGCCTAACTGTGCTAGGTCTTCTCTCACACAATACATCTGTCTCTTACTCAGATGCCCGCCTTTCCTCTTACCTTCTTCCTTTCTCTTCCAAATCTTCTACTTTCCTGCACATGCCCAAACCACCACAATCTATTCTCTTTGACCATCTCTACAACTGGAGCTACTGTAGCTTCTCCTCTAATGTCCTAATTTCTTCATCTACCCCACAGTGTGCACCCCACCACCTGTCTCAGGCACCTCATCTCCATTCCTCTGGCTTCTCCTCTAATGTCCTAATTTCTTCATCTACCCCGCAGTGTGCATCCCACCACCTGTCTCAGGCACCTCATCTCCATTCCTCTGGCTTCTCCTCTAATGTCCTAATTTCTTCATCTACCCTGCAGTGTGCACCCCACCACCTGTCTCAGGCACCTCATCTCCATTCCTCTGGCTTCTCCTCTAATGTCCTAATTTCTTCATCTACCCCGCAGTGTGCACCCCACCACCTGTCTCAGGCACCTCATCTCCATTCTTCTGGCTTCTCCTCTAATGTCCTAATTTCTTCATCTACCCCACAGTGTGCACCCCACCACCTGTCTCAGGCACCTCATCTCCATTCCTCTGGCTTCTCCTCTAATGTCCTAATTTCTTCATCTACCCCGCAGTGTGCACCCCACCACCTGTCTCAGGCACCTCATCTCCATTCCTCTGGCTTCTCCTCTAATGTCCTAATTTCTTCATCTACCCCGCAGTGTGCACCCCACCACCTGTCTCAGGCACCTCATCTCCATTCCTCTGGCTTCTCCTCTAATGTCCTAATTTCTTCATCTACCCTGCAGTGTGCATCCCACCACCTGTCTCAGGCACCTCATCTCCATTCCTCTGGCTTCTCCTCTAATGTCCTAATTTCTTCATCTACCCCGCAGTGTGCACCCCACCACCTGTCTCAGGCACCTCATCTCCATTCCTCTGGCTTCTCCTCTAATGTCCTAATTTCTTCATCTACCCGCAGTGTGCACCCCACCACCTGTCTCAGGCACCTCATCTCCATTCCTCTGGCTTCTCCTCTAATGTCCTAATTTCTTCATCTACACCGCAGTGTGCACCCCACCACCTGTCTCAGGCACCTCATCTCCATTCCTCTGGCTTCTCCTCTAATGTCCTAATTTCTTCATCTACCCCGCAGTGTGCACCCCACCACCTGTCTCAGGCACCTCATCTCCATTCCTCTGGCTTCTCCTCTAATGTCCTAATTTCTTCATCTACCCATGGTGTGCACCCCACCACCTGTCTCAGGCACCTCATCTCCATTCCTCTGGCTTCTCCTCTAATGTCCTAATTTCTTCATCTACCCCGCAGTGTGCACCCCACCACCTGTCTCAGGCACCTCATCTCCATTCCTCTGGCTTCTCCTCTAATGTCCTAATTTCTTCATCTACCCGCAGTGTGCACCCAACCACCTGTCTCAGGCACCTCATCTCCATTCCTCTGGCTTCTCCTCTAATGTCCTAATTTCTTCATCTACCCCAGTGTGCACCCCACCACCTGTCTCAGGCACCTCATCTCCATTCCTCTGGCTTCTCCTCTAATGTCCTAATTTCTTCATCTACCCCGCAGTGTGCACCCCACCACCTGTCTCAGGCACCTCATCTCCATTCCTCTGGCTTCTCCTCTAATGTCCTAATTTCTTCATCTACCCCGCAGTGTGCACCCCACCACCTGTCTCAGGCACCTCATCTCCATTCCTCTGGCTTCTCCTCTAATTTCCTAATTTCTTCATCTACCCTGCAGTGTGCATCCCACCACCTGTCTCAGGCACCTCATCTCCATTCCTCTGGCTTCTCCTCTAATGTCCTAATTTCTTTATCTACCCTGCAGTGTGCACCCCACCACCTGTCTCAGGCACCTCATCTCCATTCCTCTGGCTTCCTCAACAGCTCTGCCTTCACTGCTCAGGTTTCTGTACCATGCAGTATTACTGGTTGCACCATTTTTCGTTCACCTTACATTTCAGCTTCTTTGTCATTTTTCTGTCATACACTATCCTTGACACTCTGTGCCAGCTGGCTGCAGCACCTCTGATTCTGGCTTTGACCTCCTCATTCAGAATTCCATTCTCCTCAACCACCCCTCCCAGATACTTGAAGCTGTTTACCTCTTCCACTATTTTGCCTTCTCATTTCTCAGCTTCTTTTGATTTCCCTCATTTGTTGCCATGGCAACTGACTTGTCTGTACACAGTTTCATCCCATGTGCCTTCAGTTTTGTATTCTATTCCCCTACCCTTTGATGAAGTTCTTGTTCAGAGACTGCCTGTAATGCCACATCATCTCCATACAGCAGCTTTGTTGATCTGTATTCTCCATCCTGTTTGCTAAAGTAGTTTCTGTTTGGTTAAAAGATTAAAAGTAAGGGTGGTATTCACAGTCGTTACGTATACAACATGGCAATCTGCACTGTCCGCTCTTCAGCGCAACCAAGGTGTGATTCACAAAAAACATTTGCAGTCACACACAATAGTCTGAAATGAACTTATGTAAATGCGCAATTAATGAGATTCTAAAGATAAGTGACATAAAAATTTGTTATGCTAATATGCCTCTTCCTTCCTGCTTGTGATTTATCATTGTTTTTTGACAATTTTTCCACACCGTTCACAAATGTATTATAAAAAGCAAAATCACTCCTTTTGAAAATGCTTGCTTTTTCCGCTATCCTAGCTATTTCCCATTGTGGGCTGCTTGTCTTGGCCAAACTAAAGCTGCAGGCACCAAGTTGCACTCTCTGGCCAGGGTGGTAAAAATACAGGCAAGAAATAACTCATAATTGCAAATATAATTTTAATAATCAGGAATTTATTTGTAGATTTAGAGTAGAGAGACACTTTTTAAGCACTTTAGTGACTATGTATGACACACAAATAGGAAATGGGGGGATTGCATAACCTTCCTGTACCTGTGGATACTAAGGTATGACCATCCCTCACTGTACTTATCACAGGGACCTTCCAGAGACAGATTGTGGACAAACTGGGTATCTTATAGGCTTCTGCCTCAAGGATACTTCAGCAGTTCCTTGATTTACTCTTGTCTCATGTGAATTACTACTTCTGTTTCTTGATGTCACCTTAGTACCAAGCTCAAACCATGTATATCTTTTATGCAATGACGCATTTCCCTGAGGTTGCCATTAGGACTCCATCAGATTCACACAGGAGTGGTGCCAGAATAGGAAGGGCTACCATTCATTCAACTGCCAGGGAGTGTGTGATGCATGGGGGTACATCACAATTATGTGAGACCAGCACCCTGGCAGTGCCCAAGATTCCCATATTTGTCACACCAGCTCACTCTACCACATCTTAAGCATGGTAAGATGCCCAGTGGTCACCTCGTTGGCAAGTGCAAATTTTAATATTAATCATTTAATTATTTATTCTTTGTAGACTATATTGCTTATTACTAAACCATCCTTACTTTGCTGTGACTCCCTCCCCTTCCTATTCTTTTCTTGTGTTTTTCAATGGCATACAACCCCTCTAAGGAAGCCAGTGGGAGCTGTGGATGAAAGGTATAACACTGCCCTGTCTCAGGCACAGACTGTCATTGAGAGAGTGTGTGGCCTACTGAAAGTCCATTTCCATTGTCTGGATGAGTCCGGGTGTGCCCTTCAGTAGGACCCTACTACTGCATGCAGGATGTTTACCACATGTTCCGTACTGCACAATATGATAATGTGCTGTTCTGGTGATGAACTATCCCATACTGTCACTGTATCTCCCAATACAGGTCTTCCCACATTTGATGCTAGCATTGATGACCAGCCAACAGCAGTAGTAACAGACCCCATG
The DNA here is from genome assembly GCF_019279795.1 of Protopterus annectens. Lineage (NCBI taxonomy): Eukaryota > Metazoa > Chordata > Ceratodontiformes > Protopteridae > Protopterus > Protopterus annectens. The sequence continues at coordinate 770,925,480 of NC_056727.1, read as the reverse complement.
CAGCAGGCTGATGTATGATATATGGCTATTCATGTAAAAAGGCATCTGACATTCAGGTTAGTGTTTTCTCATGATAAAACACACACACACACACACACACACACACACACACATATATATATATATATATATATATATATATATATATATATATATATATTTACATTGCATTTAAACTTAAAGAGCAACATTAGTCTAATGAAGTGCATCATGCTGAAATGAGATATATCATGTTTTCATTACCTGCAGTGCTAACTCTGACTTACATTAGGTCAAGGTTAAATGTGTCAAACATGGTGACATAAGTTCATAGGAGATGACTAGTCTAATGGCTCAAGAGCCCTTACAAGCCTAGGCAGATTTACCCAGATTTTAACCAATTTTCTATCCCTATGGAAAAAATAACAAGGGTCAGAGAGCAGGTTTTTGACGGTTTTCACAGACTACCTCTGTCCATACTGAATTTGTAGTTTCCCATCCATTGGTCCAGATTGCACTTAAAGATGGTCAGGAAAGGGCTATTCTTCACATGAAGAGGAAGCCTATTCCAGACACATACCTGTCTCTCCAGCATGCTCTATTCATGTCAGAGATCAGATTTAGATCTTTGGAGTAGGTAAACTTCTTGCAGTTAGTTTTGTGAACGTGCAACATTTCCATCAGGGCTGGGTCAGAGACTGCCTTGTAGGTCAGACACAGATTACCCCTTAGTAATTGGCAGGATATTGAATACAGTGATAGATCATTTAATTTGTCTACATATTGCATATTTGTATGTATTTTTTTTTTTTTTTTTGGTGAGGGACCTCTGAAGACACTCTAACTGGTGCAGGTGCCTAGCAGGTACATGTCAAAGAGTACATTGAACTTGATTATTGGGAACTTGATTACTGGTCTGATGAGGGCTGAGTACAGTGGTATTATGACATTTTTAGATGTGAATGACATGCCCTTACTTATAAGCTGAACCACACAGAAGGATTTCCTCACCACTGTGGTCACATGGTGTTCAAATGTCATATTACTATCTGTCTGAGTACCCAGATCTCTCACCACTGGGTCCACTCTTGGGGGCGGGTTGCTGTCAATGTTGTAATATGCAAAGGTATCTGATTTCCCCAAGGTTATCATTATGCACTTCTTCACATTTAGTTTGAGCCTAGGCCATGTACACCAATCATTAGTCAGTGTCAGACCTTTCTGTAGGATATCAACATCATTTGGGGAGTCAGTGATTGCCTCCAGCTTGCAGTCATCAGCAAACATAGTCAGCCAAAGGCCATCTACATTTGCCATGACATCTAAGAAATATATTCCAAACAGTAGGGGGGCCAGCCCTGAGCCCTGTGGTACTCCACTAGTGACTAGACTATTGCTGGATGTGGGGTCCCCCACTCTAACAACATGTGTCCTACCTGTGATACATTTGGTAATTCATCTGGTGATGTAGAAGTTTATGCCCAATTTTGTGAGTGCGTCTATAATATCTGAGTGTAGTATTGTGTCAAATGCCTTAGCCAGGTCAAGATAGGTAGTATCCACTGATTTACCCTCATCCATGGTCTTGTTGACCTTCTCAAAGAAGTCTACCAGATTGATCAGGTAGGATCTGCCCTTGACAAACCCAAACTAGGTTGGGTCTAGAGTCTGGAGCTGTCCTATGTTGTTAATCAGGTCCATGATTATCCTTTTCATTCTCTTGCATATGAGGATAGTCAGACTTATGGGTTGGTAGTTTCTTGGGTCAGATGATGGTCACCCTTGTGCAGATGGATGACTGATGCTGTCCTCCACTATACTGGGACAAACTCTGTCTGGAGAATGGTTAAATAGAGATCTGAGTGGGTCTGCTAGGTCATGTTTCAAGCTCTTTAATAGGCACCCTGGGATTCCATGAGAACCCATTGATGCCATGTTTCTAGCTTTAGAAAGCACAGTGATTACCTGTTCTTTTGTGACAACAGGCAAAAAGAATGCTACGGGATATTTCATGGAGAGTGACCAGAGTGATGAGGAGGTTATATTTCTTCTGGCTGAATATAAGAAGTGCCATCTACAGCCCAGTCAGCACATCTTTGAGTGTTTCCTACGATTTTGGACATAACTAAAAATGCTTTGTGGTTATTCTTTGCGTGAGAGGCTACTTTAGTCTTGCATTTAGCTTTTGATGACTTAACTAGTTCCAGAATTTGCCTGTTGAGACTGAGGGATTTTTTTCTCTGTTGTGCACCCTCCCATTTATGTCTAGACAGGAATTTATTCATTCTGTCCTAAGTCTGTTAATGCCAGGGGTCCACCGGGGTGGTTTGTTTTTCCAGCTAGACTTGGTTTTAGTTTGGTCAGGTACTGTCATTTCTATACAGTTTTCAGGATTGAGGAAGCTTTAAAATTACCTGTGCTATCAATTAATAACAGGTAATTTGCCATGGAAAAATTATTTAGGGTTTTAGGGTTTGATGGGGGTACTGCTGTTACATTTATTTCAAAGGAGACCGATATATGATACACTCTTAACAATGAGGACATTATGCTTGTGGGGGGGGGGGGTGCAATGCTCTCCCATGTTTGTGAGTATTATGTCAAGGATATTTGAGCCCCTAGTGGGAGTGCAGACCAGCTGGTCCAAAGTATTTGCATTGACAAAGTCCAGAAATGTCTGAGCATGCATGTTAGTGGTGGCATATCTTTCCCAGTTTATGGAGTAGCAGTTATAGTGTTTTGGGCTAAATGGTAAGTGATTCTAGTAACTTCATGTATGTGGAGTGGTTTTCATGGTTCATGATTGGGGGCCTGTAGCTAGTGATGATATGGTGCAGGATTTTTCCTATGATCAGCTGGACATGGAGTAGCTCAAAATAGTCATCCTGCTTGCCCAATCTAGGGATGTGATTACTTTTATGTAAGTGGAAACACCACCTCCTTTTATTTTGTTTTTTTTCTTTTCAGAGTGTGACCTGAATGTGTGGCAGGCATTGCAGCCTTGCACTCTTAGAGTGCTTTGTGCAGCCTTAAACAACATCTCTGTAACTGCACATGCATCAGGATTATTTAGGGTTAGGAGAGCTTCCAGAGAGTGCAATTTCTTCTTAAGCCTCCCAGCATTGTGCAGTAGTACCTTCAGCTTGGCCTTAGAAGAATTTGTTATATTGGCAGGGCTGCTGGTTTGCCACTGCATAAAAAAGGCACTATGAGAGTGGCTAATGCCTTGACCAGTATACAAAAGCCTAGCAGCAACAGCTGCAGACCATCTCTGAAAAAGCAGCATGGTCCGTCAATCATGTTGTTCCAGGCTGACAAATACTGGATCCCCTTGAAATAACACCAGTAGCTAAGCAAGTTACTGAAGTCAATCATTTCCTGTTTGTATTGTGGTATCATTCTTGGTGAGGGTAGAATGCTGCTCAATGTACGTTCACTCCAGCCCACAATACATATTCAGAGAGGTTTATCATGAATTTCTTAATATAGTCCAGGGAGGTATGTTTCAAGTCATTCACACGCACATGAACTATGATGACTGTGTCATACTGGTACTTGTGGTTGAGTGATCTGAGTGTCTGCATGATTTGGTGAGTCCTAGCCCCTGACAGACAAATGACTGTAACCCTCTGTTTATCAAACCTAGTGAGGGGCCGACTATGTGTCCCAAGATGGAGTCTCCTATGACCAAAATATTTGAATGTTTGGTGTTTTGCTATAGGGGCTTTCATCTGTAGACACTTTGATGTGTATTTTTATGCTTAGTGGCTGGTGTTGACTTGGTTTTATTTTGTATGTGGTTTTTGAGGGCATTGTACCTCTGCATGTGGTTTATTTGCCAAGACCTTATTCAGTGGGAGAAATAGCATGCATATGCTGATAACCTGTTTACCATCTGATTTCTCAGGAGGTGAGAGATATGTCTCAATTTTCATAATGTAACTACATCTCTCACATACTGTGTTTGTTTGTTTCAGGATTAAGTGGTTGTCGGTATACATGAGACAATTGCTGCATTGTCGCAGGATGTCCATGTCCACCAGGCTGGCCACCAAGCTAACAGGAAAGTGCCTATCCATGGTTTTGGGTTTTTTCCTATGGGTTTAACCAGGGAGAAAAGTGAGGAGATTTAACTGGACTGGAATGATAGTACATATATGAAGAGTAAGTGCTGTACTCACTGTGTGCTACAGCTATCCAACAAGGTAATGGTGGTCAGGTACTGAGTTCCTGACTTTACCCATGCTTAAGAAGCCCCGTGGAATCCATATTAAGGAACAAAGTCCTGAATAGGATTTATACGTCCTCCCCACTAAGACTTTCTACCCTGAATAGTCCTTTTTGGAAAGTATGTCCTACTATTGTATTTTTTAACTTTATTCTCCAGGTTATTTGACTTCCCTCCCAAGTTAACCAGCAGTCTACCCCCCCTCCAGTAGCAGTTAAGTGACCCTCTCTTACCCTCCTTCTTCATCTCTGCCCTTGAGGCAACTCTCTCCTCTACCTAGACACATCACATTGGTGAGCTCTCTGCTTGCTCTGTCTCTCGTTATTCCTGGACATGGCCACTAGGTGGTGCCCTGTCTATTAGAAAACAAATTATTTCCCTTATCCTCACAGTAGAACTTTGCTTCCTGTTATCCCCTAGTCTTAACCCCTCTATATTAATCCACTGCACCCAACTCTGGTACCTCACTTAGCTACCATACAATTATTTTATCTCCCCAAACCCACCATATTCCTCCCTGTACTTTACCCTATAGTTCACTCTTACCCTGCACTATACACAGTGCTTCTCTCTCCTTCTCTGATTGTTTTACTGCCATTGGTCCCCTCACTGGTTCTTCCCGCTCCATTCGCCCTGCGGGCTCACTCCGCTCCCCTCCCTACCCCCAATTCCCACCCACCCCCAGGGACCCTACCCTTATACTTCCTCTGCCACACCTCCAATTTACTCACATCCTATCTCATTTCCTGCCTCACTCACACTTGTTAACTCTATACTCCTGTCTTACTGCCACACCCCACTCTCCATACTCCTATCTAATTGCCACACCCCACTCTCCACCATCCTACTCCTCCAATTTCCAACCTTGCTAACCTCACCTCACTAAAAATATGCCTTTAAGCCTTAAACTACTTTATTTTCTGCTACTCCTTAACATCCTTCTTTTATACTATACTCTTACTTCCTACAAGTATCATACCCTTAGCAGATCTCCTACTTTAGCTAAACACACAACCTCTATCCTTCCTCTAGCTGAACAAACCTATACTAATATCCTATCATCCTGTACCTACCTTCCCCCTCTCTTTCACAAATTACACCATAACAGGTTTCAAACCACTAGAAAGTTTTATCTAATGCCCTCCAAAAACTCAAAAATATTTCCAATCCCACAAACACTTTTACTGTTACACGGGGACATCCACCCCAACCCTGGCCCCAATAATCCTCTCAGCCACACCCTTTCAAACCAAACTGCTAACAACTTCAGTTCACCTTTCTCTTCTAACTCCCTTTCTATAGCACACCTAAATATTCGTAGCATCAACAATAAAATCACACAACTCCATGCTTTAATTGACCTCTATGCATTTGATATTCTCTGTCTCACTGAAACATGGCTTAAACCAGGTACCAGAGACAACGAAATCACTCCTCCTGGCTATAGCACTTTAAGGCAAGATCATCTTAACAAAAAGGGTGGGGGAGTGGTCTTACTATACAAATCCCAACTACAGGTGGCCTTAATATACTCCCTGCCTCCCTCCCCAGCCGATGCTGAAATACTCTGTAGCAAACTCCAAGTAAATAAGAGCAAAGCCATTTATATAATATGTTCCTATATCCCTCCAGGCAATAACTTAAACACACTTGAAAATATTCTTAGCTGGGTCTCCTGTAGCTTTCCTCAAGAAACCATAATCTTAGGAGACTTTAATATTGATTGGAACTCCTGCATCTCTCCCAAACCTACCTTTCACCTCAATCTCTTTAACTTTCAACAAACCATAAACTCCCCTACTAGAATTCACAAATCAACCAATAAACAAGCCATCCTGGACTGGATATTGATCAACAACAATCCCCTCTCATATAAAACCGGAATACTCCCAGACAATATCAGCGACCATCTCCTCACCTACATCACTAAACAAAAAAATAACAATCTCAAACAGGCTACTTATCGTACTGTACGTAACAAAAAAACTTTAACCTGCCTACTTTCCTTAATGAACTCAAAGAATGTAACTGGTCAGCTCTAAAACACCTCCCACTTGATGAAGCAGTTACCCATTTCAATAACACTTTCCTACAAATTCTCCAGCGTCATGCCCCCTCTCGCTTAATTAGAATAGGATCCAAAGCTGCCCCCTGGCTTTCCAAAAAAAAAAAACAAACAATGCTAGCTAGGAATAAACTATGGACAAAATGGAGAACTACTAAAAACCCAACTGACCATCAAAACTTCAAACACCTTAGAAATACTACAAAAAAACTTACCTATCTTGATAAAAAAAATTATTACCTTCAATATCAACAAAACCAAAATCACAACCCCAAAAAATTCTGGTCAGGAATCAATAAACTACTCCATCTAGGGAATACCAAAACACCTACACCAGCTATCTTAGCTCAGACCCCACCCAATATAATAGCCAATACATTCAACAACTTCTTCTCTGAAACAGTCGCCTCTCTAGCAAACACCATGACTTCCCTCCCTTCCCTTCAAAAGACCTCTCCTCAAAATAACACCCCCACTCTAAAATTTAGTACAGTCTCCACAACCCACATAAGTAAGTTACTCTCTAAACTTAAACCATGCACCCCTTCAGCCGACAAACTACCAGCTGAATATCTGCAACTAGCAGCAGCAGAACTAGCTTACCCAGTCTCCATCTTAATTAACAGAACAATAACCGAATCTACTATTCCATCCTGCTTATTTATTATTTGTTTATGAAGCTCGAAATTGATGGTGTAATGATGAATGTTGTTAGTGCATATGCTCCTCAAGTTGGGTGTGCGATGGAAGAAAGAAATTTTGGAGTGAGTTGGATGAAGTTGTGGTGAGTGTACCCAAGGGTGAGAGACTAGTGATTGGAGCGGACTTTAATGGGCATGTTGGTGAAGTGAACAGAGGGGATGAGGAAGTGATGGGTAGGTATGGTGTTAAGGAGAGGAATGCAGAAGGTCAGATGATTGTGGATTTTGCGAAAAGGATGGACATGGCTGTGGTGAATACGTATTTTAAGAAGAGGGTGGAGCATAGGGTGACGTACAAGAGTGGAGGAAGATGCTCACAAGTTGATTATATACTATGTAGGAGGGCCAGTCTTAAGGAGATTGGAGACTGTAAAGTGGTGGCAGGGGAAAGTGTAGTTAAGCAGCATAGATTGGTGGTATGTAGAATGACGTTGGTGATCAAGAAGAGGAGGAGGAATGTGAAAGCTGTGCCAAGGATTAAATGGTGGAAGTTAAAAAAGGGTGATTGTGAAGTGGAGTTTAGGAAGAGTTAAGACAGGCACTGGGAGGCAGTGGAGAGTTACCGAATAGCTGGGTAACTACAGCAGAACTAGTAAGGGTGACTGCTAGAAAGGTGCTTGGTGTGACATCTGGACAGAGGAAGGAGGACAAGGAGACCTGGTGGTGGAATGAGGAAGTACAGGAGAGTATACAGAGGAAGAGGCTGGCGAAGAAGAAGTGGGATTGTCAAAGAGATGAAGAAAGTAGACATGAGTATAAGGAGATGAGGCATGGCAAAGAGAGAGGTGGCAAAAGCTAAGGATAGGGCATATGGAGAGTTGTATGAGAGATTGGACACTAAAGAGGGAGAAAAGGACCTGTACCGATTAGCTAGACAGAGGGACAGAGCTGGGAAAGATGTGCAGCATGTAAGGGTGATAAAGGATAGTGAGGGAAAGGTACTCACAAGAGAGGAGAGTGTGTTGAGTAGATGGAAAGAGTATTTTGAGAGGCTGATGAATGAAGAGAATGAGAGAGAGAAGGTTGGATGATGTGGGGATAGTGAATCAGGAAGTGAAACAGATTAGCAAGGAGGAAGTAAGGGCAGCTATGAAGAGGATGAAGAATGGAAAGGCTGTTGGCCCAGATGACATACCAATGGAAGCATGGAGGTGCTTAGGAGAAATGGCAGTGGAATTTCTAACTAGATTGTTTAATGAAATTTTGGAAAGTCAGAGGATGCCTGAGGAGTGGAGAAAAAGTGTTTTGGTGCCTATCTTTAAGAATAAGGGTGATGTGCAGAGCTGCAGTAACTACAGAGGATAAAACTGATTAGTCACAGCTTGAAGTTATGGGAAAGAGTAGTGGAAGCAAGGTTAAGAAGGAGGTGATGATTAGTGATCAGCAGTATGGTTTCATGCCAGGAAAGAGCACTACAGATGCAATGTTTGCTCTGAGAGTGTTGATGGAGAAATACAGAGAAGGTCAGAAGGAGTTGCACTGTGTCTTTGTAGACTTGGAGAAAGCATATGACAGGGTGCCTAGAGAAGAGTTGTGGTATTGTATGAGGAAGTCGGGAGTGGCAGAGAAGTACGTAAGAGTGGTACAGGATATGTACGAGGGTAGTGTGACAGTGGTGAGGACTGCAGTGGGAGTGACAGATCCGTTTAAGGTGGAGGTGGGATTACATCAAGGATCAGCTCTGAGTCCTTTCTTATTTGCAGTGGTGATGGACAGGTTGACAGATGAGATCAGACAGGAGGCCCGTGGACTATGATGTTTGCAGATGACATTGTGATCTGTAGTGAGAGTAGGAATCAGGTTGAGGAGACTCTGGAGAGGTGGAGATATGCTCTAGAGAGCAGAGGAATGAGGGTCAGCAGGGCTAAGACAGAATATATGTGTGTAAATGAGAGGGAGGGTAGAGGAATGGTGAGGATGCAGGGAGTAGAGTTGGTAAAGGTGGACGAGTTTAAGTACTTGGGATCAACAGTTCAGAGTAATGGTGAATGTGGAAGAGAGGTGAAGAAGAGAGTACAGGCAGGGTGGAATGGGTGGAGAAGAGTGTCAGGAGTGATTTGTGACAGACGGGTATCCGTAAGAGTGAAAGGGAAGGTCTACAAGAGTGTAGTGAGACCAGCTATGTTATATGGGTTGGAGACAGTGGCATTGACAAAAGGCAGGAGTCAGAGCTGGATGTGGCAGAGTTAAAGATGTTAAGATTTGCAATCGGTGTGACTAGGATGGATAGGATTAGGAATCGGTATATTAGAGGGTCAGCTCATGTTGGACAGTTTGGAGACAAAGCAAGAGAGACGAGATTGCGTTGGTTTGGACATGTGCTGAGGAGGGATGATGGGTATATTGGGAAAAAGATGCTAAGGATGGAGCTGCCAGGTAAGAGGAATAGAGGAAGGCCTAAGATAAGGTTTATGGACGTGGTGAGAGAGGACATGCAGGCGGTTGGTGTGACAGAGCAAGATGCAGAGGATAGGAAGAAATGGAAAGAGATGATCCGCTGTGGCGACCCCTAACGGGAAAAGCCGAAAGAGAATGATGATGACTATTCCATCCTGCTGGAAAGTCTCCCATATCATTCCTCTGCATAAAGGAGGTAACACTAATGAACTTTCTAATTTCCGGCCTATAGCCCTACTATCTCCATTATCTAAAATTATGGAATGTTGTATACACCATCAACTCTTACATCATCTTTTGCAAAATAGCCTACTCGTAGACTCCCAACATGGTTTTAGGCCCTACCATAGTACAGAACTAGCTTACCCAGTCTCCATCTTAATTAACAGAACAATAACTGAATCTACTATTCCATCCTGCTGGAAAGTCTCCCATATCAGTCCTCTGCATAAAGGAGGTAACACTAATGAACTTTCTAATTTCCGGCCTATAGCCCTACTATCTCCACTATCTAAAATTATGGAACGTTGTATACACCATCAACTCTTACATCATCTTTTGCAAAATAGCCTACTCGTAGACTCCCAACATGGTTTTAGGCCCTACCATAGTACTTCCACTGCCCTTCTCTCCTTCACAGACATGATCAACAAAAATCGCAATAACAACCTTTTCTCCTCTGCCTTATTCCTGGACCTCTCAAAAGCCTTTGATATGGTCAACCATCAACTTCTCCTAGATACTTTGAAATCTCTCTCACTTGACTCTTTGGCATTACAGTGGTTTGACTCTTATTTGAAAGATAGAAAACAAGCAGTCCTCTGGGACAGCCATATATCCTCTCAGCTCCCAGTCATTATCGGTGTCCCTCAAGGATCCATCTTAGGTCCCCTCCTCTTCTCCATATTTATAAATAACCTGTCTACTTCACTCCCGACATCCACTTGTATTCAGTATGCTGACGATTCAACTCTCATCTGTTCTGCTTTATCTCCAGAAGAACTTCACTCTTCCACCCAAAAAGTCTTGACGGCAGCAGAAAAATGGTTCCAACATATCTGTCTCCTCCTTAATCCCAAAAAAACCAAATTACTACTTTTCACCCCAACCCTTAAATCTGCCCCAATCTCCTTTTCCATTGTGTCTGGCAATGGCACTATCATTAAACCTGATTGTTCCACTAAGCTACTAGGCGTTACTATAGACAATCAACTAAACTTTGACTGCCACATTGATCTAACCATCAAGGCTGTTAATAAAAGGATAGGTGCCCTCTATAGACTTAAGCCCTTTCTTACTGCAACCACCAGAGTGTCGCTTGCCCAAATTCATCTCATCTCTACACTATTGTATGCCTCTCCATCATTTATCAACATTTCAAAAGCTAACCTTCAGAAACTTGCCACAGCCTACCATAGTATTGCCAGGTTTGCCACAGGTTCCCCATTCCGTACTCACCATTGTCTTAATCTCAAAAACCTTAACTGGCTTGAAATTCAAAATCTAATTCTCCTACATCAATTAGTCATAATTTATAAAATTCTCCATTACCCCTCTAATACACCCATACTTAATAACCTCATTGCCCCATACAAAAATCTTACTTCCCTTCGCTCAGCCAGCAAACTTCTAGTAGCTACTTTCAAATCTCATAATAAAGCAGGTGACTCCTTATTTGCTAATGCTGTTGGCTCATACTGGAATAAACTTCCCATAGAACTGACCACTCTAGGCTCATCTCACCTTTTCAAAAAACAACTAAGAAACTATTTTCAATCCCACTGGCTATGCCCCTGCTCTAATCCTGACTGAGCTCAGCAAACAATCCCGCTCTACAGTCCTCTCCATTCACTTCTACTTGCCTCTATCACTACTTCTATCCCTCCAGTGTAGTGCACCTAGCGACCCACCTGCTTATTAATTTTCCTATACTATCTATTCTCCTTATACTTGATATATCACTGCAACCTGTCATCTCTCCTTTTATTTAACCCAGATGCTGATCACTTCTGTGCAAATCTCTATCCTAAAACTAGTGCCCCGGCACTACATGTTTTATCCTAATTTGTTAATGGTGTAAATATTTATAGACTCTTTATGTGTTACTATTTTCTCTCTTCTTTATTTTTTAGCAGTCCTACTCTTGCAAATATTATGGGATAATGATTCCTCACTACTGTTTAGTTCTTGTTAAACTGCCTCTGCATTGTTACTATACTACATGATAATGTTCCTTTATTTGCTTATATGTTTTGTATATTTTTTGTTTATTGTAAGTTACTAGTATATAGTGGAGCTTTTCTCCTCGGGCCTCTGCTGAAAATGGACATGTATCCAGCCAGACTAGCCCGGTCAACAAATGTAAAATAAAATAAAATAAAAATAAAAATAAAATAAAATAATGCTGCTCTATGTGTAACTCAGTTGCTCTAGAGCAGCAGGTGGACTGGGGAAGGTTGTAGAGATAGTTCTCCTAAGGGAAATTTTAACGTGATAGTGTATGCATCTATACACGTCACTGCTAACCTCTGCTGTTTGGAAAACAGCCAGTTATTACCACTACTATTATTACTAGTATATAACATTACATTTCCAAGAAAGTAATTATCCATTAAGAGTTGATTTTCCATAGCTTACTAATATTTTATAAGGGTAAAATTGTTTTTAGTTTACTTTAAAATGTTTGCACTTTCCTAAAGCAGTTGCCACGACCAAACTCAACTAATCACAAATAAGTATGGTAGTTTTACCATTATTGGTGGAAATTCAGGCTGATTTACACACTTTGCATGCAAATTGAGGTCAGACATGCTGGTGTCTATAAGTAATAAAATTATCTGTGTGTATTTCTGCACATACAGATGTACACAGGCTTTGGGTGGTTGTGGACAAGGTGCGCTAAGCCATGTTGAACACAGGAACAAAGAGCAGCTCATAACATTTCCAAATGCAACTTAGCTATTCAATAGCATTTATAAAGAAAATTGGACTAAGTAGGTATGTAGTTTGGAGTTTAATAAAGCCCAATCCATAGCCATCCTGCAGAACATGACACATCTTTGCACTTCCTAACAGTAAATTAGTTTGATTAAAGCAATGAAATAGTAACTAGATATGTTATTTATAAGTTTCACTTACAAAACAGTAATTATGAAATGATTACCTCAACCACTACTTCAAACCTCATGCTTCCATATCATCTGAATGTATGATGTTAATGACAAATGAGGGTTTCAGGTGAAAACATTACTCCACTTAATGAAGTACTCATATAAGACCATGACAAAGTAATGCAGTAAAGAATATTTCCCAACGCCAACTAAAACAGTCAGTGAAATTATATATATATATATATATATATATATATATATATATATATATATGTGTGTGTGTGTGTGTGTGTGTGTGTGTGTGTGTGTGTGTGTGTGTGTGTGTGTGTCTGTGTCTATATATATATCATTTATGAATATGGAAACTGTGTCTGTGTTTCGGTCCAAGTTCTTGAGCTGAAAAGGTATGGAATTAGTTCTAACCTGATAGTGCAATGGTGCTATCTGCTGCCTTGAACCAGGTGTCTGTTATAGCACAAATGTCGATGTTCTCCATTTTAAGGAGTGCTTCAAGTGCGTGCATTTTGAGATTTACACTTCTAATGTTTAGCAGCATGACCCTCAGATTGCATTTGTTTGTAGCTGTTACGGTGGTAATTTGGTCTTTGGAATACTGCTTAAAAAGGCACTATAGGGATGGCAAGAGCTTTGGCCAGTATCCAGGAGCCCAGAGCTGACAGATGCAGGCCATCTCTGGCAAAGCATCTAGGTCTGTCAATCATGTCATCCCAGGCAGACAGATACTGGATCCCCTTAGAATGATACCAGAAACTTAGCCAATTTTTGACATCAATCATTTTCTGCATGTACTGTGGTATCATTGTGGGTGATGGTAGGAGGCTGCTCAGGTCTATGGTCATACCCGTCTGGGCTACATAATCCAAGAGCTCCTCCATGTCTCTTTTCATTTAGTCCAGGGAGGTGTGTCTTAGGTCATTCACACCCACATGTACAATGACATAGTCATATTTGTACCTGTTGTTGAGGGACCTGAGTGTGTGCTCAAATCAAGTAACCATATACAAAACTTACAATAGTCGGACTCATGATAAATAACATGTCTATGTTCATAACAAGTGGTATAGCATACAAATCATAACTTCTCATAATGACCTATAAATACATTATTCATAATACTAAGGAAATAACTGAGGCAGTAAATAAAACTCTCTCAGTGAAAAGAAATGCAAGCTCCGTAAATATACAAACAATGTGTAGAATACTATGAACTTTGAAATTCACAATGGTAATCCATATCCATGACATGTAACCTAACCTCTAAAAGTGTTATAAATAGTGTTAATGTAAGTTGTAAATTCCAGCTAAAAAAATGTATATAAATACATAAATTACACATATTAAAACGTACCCAAAAAATAAAAATATAGCATTATGTGGCAGATCCTGGCACCAGACAGGAAGCTGTTTCTTTCTCCTTATATACATAGGTGTAGGACAGCTGGTCAAATGACCAACTACACTGACATCAAGAATATCAGTGTTACACCATTGACTAAACAAATGCTGACACATTTTGCACATGCTGTGAGGCTTGCCCTAGAGGGGAGTAAACCAAATACAAGTATTTTTGCAGAGGGGGATCACCCCTACACTCCTCACATCACCTGCAGATTATATATGACAACTTCAAGATTGCATAATCCTTGGAGAAAGGAAATATTCCCCTAGCTGGGGATTATTGATCTCACACATTTGTCAACCATCTGTCTGCATCAACCAAATAGTATAATTGTTAGTTAATTATTTTTAAGGCAGACAGAAAGCTTTTAAAATTCATGGGCCTGTGTAGGCCATACCTCATGTATTAATGGAATAATTTTGTAAGATAATCATTATTTCCAAAATAACTGCTGCACATACAAGATGGCTGACCAGAGTTAGCAACCACACCCTAGGCAAAGTGGGAAATGTGGGGGAGTAGAGGATAAAGCAGCAACTGAATGGTCTTCACAGAAATTAGTGCATGCTGTAGAGATCAAACATTTGCTTTCATAACTTAAAATGTGTCTTTCTTAAAGCCAGTTTGAGTGATGTTCAAAATAAAAACAAGTAAACAATGTAAGGTATATTATAAATTAAACAGTTATATCACAAGTGCTAAAACACTACTAAGTTTGAAAGATGTAACCATCCCTAAAACAGACAAGCTGGAGACAGAACAAAATGTAACAGAAAGGAAGAAGTAAACAAAAACAAAACAGTCTGTATTTGAAGAAATACCAAAACCAAAGACAACGCTGTCTGGTAACAATAAAGGCTATCCTCCTTCGTATATGGAACCCACAAAAAACTTGATGAGTACTGTAGCACTTTATTCCAAAATGTTTAATCCAAAGAATGACCAAGGTATAAATATGAAAAATAAAAAGACAAAGACAAGTGGATTTAGCGCGCTTTCATCTCATAACATGAAACTTCTTCAGAATCCACACTTTTGAGTTACCAACTCATTTAAATGTTCTCTCATAGCTTCTCATTGGCTGTTGGTTGGCACTCAAATCAAGTAACCATGCACAAAACTTACAATAGTCGGACTCATGATAAATAGCATGTCTATGTTCATAACAAGTGGTATAGTGTACAAATCATAACTTCCCATAATGACCTATAAATACATTACTCATAATACTAAGGAAATAATTGAAGCAGTAAATAAAACTCTCTCAGTGAAAAGAAATACAAGCTCCCTAAATATACATACAATGTGTAGAACACTATGAACTTTGAAATTCACAATGATAATCCATATCCATGACATGTAACCTAATCTCTAAAAGTGTTATAAATAGTGTTGATGTAAGTTGTAAATTCCAGCTAAAAAATGTATATAAATACATAAATTACACATATTAAAACGTACCCAAAAATAAAAATATATAAATATATATATAGTATATGTAAAAATGTATTTGATAAATATATATGATATGATATGATATATAAAAAAACTACCAGTATCAATATCAATAAATGAATGAATAAATAAATAAATATATAGGTTAAAACAGTATAGACACTATAAAATTGATGTCATAAAATATTAAATTCATATTATATTCATATTATTTTCATATTAGAAGAAAAAGCAATAATATGAATGGAATATTAATTTAATATTTTATGACATTAATTTTATACAGTGTCTATACTGTTTTAACCTATATATTTTTTTATTTATTCATTCATTTATTGATATTGATACTGGTAGTTTTTTATATATTATATCATATATATTTATCAAATACATTTTTACATATATATATATATATATATATATTTATATTTTTTTATTTTTTGGGTACGTTTTAATATGTGCAATTTATGTATTTATATACATTTTTTTAGCTGGAATTTACAACTTACATCAACACTATTTATAACACTTTTAGATATTAGGTTACATGTCATGGATATGGATTACCATTGTGAATTTCAAAGTTCATAGTGTTCTACACATTGTATGAATATTTAGGGAGCTTGTATTTCTTTTCACTGAGAGAGTTTTATTTACTGACTCAATTATTTCCTTAGTATTATGAGTAATGTATTTATAGGTCATTATGGGAAGTTATGATTTGTACGCTATACCACTTGTTATGAACAAAGACATGCTATTTATCATGAGTCCAACTATTGTAAGTTTTGTATATGGTTACTTGATTTGAGCGCCAACCAACAGCCAATGAGAAGCTATGAGAGAACATTTAAATGAGTTGGTAACTCAAAAGTATGGATTCTGAAGAAGTCTCATGTTATGAGATGAAAGCGCGCTAAATCCACTTGTTGTCTTTGTCTTTTTATTTTTCATATTTATACCTTGGTCATTCTTTGGAGTAAAAGTTTTGGAATAAAGTACTACAGTACTCATCGAGTTTTTTGTGGGTTCCATATACGAAGGAGGACGGCCTTTATTGTTACCAGACAGCGTTGTCTTTGGTTTTGGTATTTCTGAGAAAGTAGGAAGTCTTGACATCCTTCTGCTTGTATGTCACAGAACCAACAAAGATATTGCCTACTTCTTGAGGAATTTGCATATAATCTGAAGCCATATTGTGCTTATTAATATACATAAGCGCAATACAGTGATATGCAGACACATATAATGGTAAGCAAAATGCCCTGTTTTTTTCCTTCTGTAGCTAATGAGGAACTTAACTGTAACTGTTGCCAAGCTCAGAGAAGACTGGAGGGGTTAACTGAGGTTGCCATGAGTATGCATATATTACCCATGCTTTTGAAGTAAATATGTCTAATTAAGCTAAGCATTCGGTTAAATATGATCTAATCACTACTGTTCTTTTTAACTAAGCATTCAGAAATAAGTAATAAATATAATCACATAAATAATCCCCCAGATTTACTATCCTTCCATGCAGGACTAGCTTAGTCCTGCACGGAAGCGGCCGTTTAGGAGCAGGACGGCAGCTCGCCATGCATATTAATGAAGGCATGCTGCCTGAGCTCCCAATCTTACACTGAGTGTGTAAGAGTACAGGGGGCATGTCTGAGAGCAGAGCTCTCAGAATGTGCATGCCCCTGCAATGAAAAACAGCAAGCAAGTCCCAAAAGAATGAGCGAGACCACTCATAGGTGTATGCATACCCCAGCAACATCCCCTAAGTGTACAAGAGCAATAGTTAAAACAACAAATATAAAGTTCTTTTTTTATGAAACAGATTAAATTTAACTGTAGGTGCACAGGTTTGCCCATTGCTTAGCTATGGTTAATGCAGCTTAAATGGCAGAAGATGATAAAAAGCAAGATATATGCAAATGAAGCAGTAAAGCAATAGTGCAGTGGACAGAGCATTCACCTTAGGAGCAGTCATTCCCTGTTCTAGTCCCACTGCAGCACATTCCATTTTTCCATGTCAAATCACTTTATGACCAATATATTTAGTTGTATAACCTACTAAATAACATATATTTGTGAACTGGAGCACTACATTTATTGCAGATGTGAGGTGTCATTGTCATAATGTTGCAAAGTCCACAGATAATCACATGTGCCCCATACAGTATATGCACACGGGAATCAGGGATACAAATGGAAGGTAAAATGGGTAATGAATAACTCCATACAGCTTCCAAATCCCCCACCTTCCCAAAAACCATTAGACATTACTGTCTAAATTAGTGCAGTGGTAAGCACTAGTAAGCAAGTGAAAGCACTATTAAGCAGTAGTAAGCGGGAGTAAGCATATGTAAGCACCAGTAAGTGGGTTTAAGCCCGTTTGGGTGGGGGTAAGCAATGCACACAGGTTAAGCAATATTGAAGCTAACTCTCTGTAAGCATATTATACCGAAGGTTTGCATAGCTTACCCTCACACAAACCTGTGCAAACCCACTTACAACTGCTTAAAAGTGCCTTAATCACTCTGTATGCAGCAGCCGCTGTTCTGGCCAGAAGCAAAATGAACAGCCTTTACAGGACTTGAACCCAGGACCAGGTACACTACAATTACAGTAGTTAACCACTACGCCATCACAGCAGTACATATGATTGAGGTATCACCAAACAAATCTTCACTATAGGAAAATCAAACTGAACATGTGAAAGGAATCTATATTCAGTCATATGTTGTATAACCTACTACATAACATAAATATGTGAACTGGAGTATTGCAGTAAGCCCAGATGTGGGGTGTAAGTGTAATAGAGTGTTGAGATCCCCTAATAAACACAAGGACCCCATACAGTGTACGTACACATGAATCATGGATACCAGACACATATATAACATTTAATGAATAATATATCAATGACAAAAAGCAAATATAGTGCAAATTAAATATTAAGCAACACTAAGCATTGCACAGCCCAGCTAAGTAGGTGTAAGCAATGTGTAGGCCAGCTACCTCAATTTTTCCATTGGTATACCCCTTTAGACAATGGCAGCCTTAAGTAAGCAGGTTTTCCCACAGTTTAGCCTTTGCAAACCTGTCCAGTCATGGCAAAGGGCGGGAAATTGGCCCTATTTAAACCCAACAGGTGGGAATACATCTCATAACTGTTTGTAGCTTCCCCTTGCAGGCACGATGTCTGGAATGGGAGAGGGTCTGTGCTGTCGGGTGCAGTGCTGGGCATCCAGGAGTCCAGAGTCATAGCAGGACTCCTTGTCGAAGATCATGAGCAGAGACTTCTGCAGGGCCAGTACCAGGGTTTCCAATATAAAGTGGAAGCCTGGGACTGTCTCGCCTGTGACCTCACCAGTGTCACTGGCATACCCTGAACTGGTGAGCACGTCAGGCATCACTCTGCCGACCTGAAGCGGCAGAAAAGGGATCTCTTGGATCAGTGGATCCAAGAGGCTAAGAGGACAGGGGAAGTCCCAGCTGTGTGTAAGTATCACTCCACTACCTGTTTAATAATTGCCAACTCATGTATATTATGGATAGGCATGGCTAAATAGTCCTCTTATGTCCTTCATAGTGCCAAGTGAGCGGGCTGTGAACCAGGAGGCCTATGGATGTCTCTTGGAGAGGTTGCGATGCGAGGTAGGCTAGTAATACTCTTGCCTGTACTGTCATAGGAAATTAATCTAAAATTATTAGTAAGTTAATCGCCTGTATAAAACCTGCATTGTTTCAGGCAAGTACTGTATACAGCAGAGAATATGGCAGGAAGAGTCTCATATAGGTTGTATGTAAATAAAAGCATAATAGCCTGAGAATAAAGGTCTAACTTCTGGACTGCATGTGTTTACTCTGGTATCATATGGTAATGCAGATGTGCAATCACTTAATAGTACTGTTGTATTAAGCACTTTTACCCACACTGTGCAACATAAATAAAATGTGTAGGAATGTCTGTATATGACTGGTGTAATCCCCAGAGGTCATTTAGTACAACTGAGAGAGACATAGACAGAAAACAGAGAAAAAAAAAGACAACAAAATCCAAACAGCACACGCAACTGAGATGTGAACTGTTGCAGTTTTAGCACACACAGCCATGGTTTGAATCCTGGGAGTGGTTGTAGTTTGCATACAGAAACATACCCCACAACTGTATAGATATGTCCAGAATGTCCAGTAAATTGGCCCATACCTGCTGCCTGTCCCCCTGGGAAATCAGTGGAATGATTCCAGACATATAGGCAACAAACAAGAAATACAACTGATTGTCACACATCTATAAGAACAAACATGTCCCTCTAGCAACTCCCCAAACTGTTATGAGAGTAATAAGCCAAGTATGTCCCATCTACACTCCCATGTCGTCAAGCTGTGACAAGAGCGTGTACAGTAACAGAGTGAGATGTATGTGCATAATACTAAGGTGGTTTCTGGTAATTTGTGTGGCAATATTCAGGTAGTGCTAACAAACATTGCTCCCACAGGTCCATCAGATACGAATACTATGCCTAGAAATAAATGATTGATACCCTGTACTGGTACTGTTTACTCTGTTATTGTATGGTACTGTGAGTGTCGCAGTTGCTCTGAATAATAAGGTATCACTGATCACTGTCACTCAAACTGTGCTACATAATATAACTGTCTAGGAAATCCTGTATAAGAGTGTTGTAAGTCAGTAAAGATTGAAGAGGGCAATAGTCTAAATATGTCCCAGTTCACCTGCATATGGTCAAGATATGGCCGAGTCTGTGCAAAAAGAGATGGACAGGTATGTGCATAACATTAACCTAGAATCTGGGAATATGTGTAGAAACAGTTAGTGTTAACAAATAATTCCTCCACAGGTATAACAGGTAAGAGGTGTATACTGCAGGTAAAACCAGTACATATGTATAGTTGTTGACAGCCATACCACTGTCCAAAGTAAGGCAATAGGGTAGTGTATTAATACTTGTAAGGTACAGAGAACAGCACTGACTAGGAAAGTAATGCAAACTACAGGAATATACTAGTTGTTAATTGACATCTCCCCCCCACCATATCTTCAACAATAAGCTAAATACCCAACTAAATTGGCACATGTTGACTTAACTGTAATGTTGGGACATATGTCCTATTGTTTGATAATTATTTAACTGTTTCAATGCATGTGCTATGTTGAAATACCCCAACACTGGTGGCATCGTGCCATCAATGTACCTGCATGCTGTTGTAATTACCACTGTGGTCCCATATATCCATGTGTTCTGTTTGCTATGCAACTGTTCCATATCTGGTGTCTGGGTTAATGGGAATATATATGCATGCTGTTTTACCTAATCCAGGAATGTGGTGACTATTACTAACCCACAAATGTTGATAAAACATAAACACCATAGCACGTATGGGAATGTGGGTCCAAGCGGACCCACCTGTCCCAGCTCAAAGGCCATGTATCGTGACTAGAGGGTTGGCGTGGCTGCCCGACTCAGCCTCCAGCACAGCCACCTTCGGGGCTTTGAAGTTGCAGTGGTGACTGCCCATGGGTGGGGACCTCTGTCTCCACTAGGGGGCTCATGGGCTTCCGATTTCCCAACACACCTCCCCATCTATGTGTTTACCCCCCACATGATTCATATACCACTCCTGTATGCGTCTTGTTTGTCTTGTCTGTTAACCTACCGAACCTACCTCCCCAAATATACCTACTATCCCTCCCCAACATCCCACTCTCATCTGACAAAAAAAAAAAAAAGGGAAATCTATTCCCCAAAAAAAAAAATCTCGCCCCATACATAGCTGTCCATTTTGCACACGTGCCTACTGGACACATGTAATCTGGTCTAACTGGCATCACAACATATTATTGTTGTCCTGACCCCTCTCTCCAAATCTACCTCCAAATTCAGTGTATATGCACAGCTGTTGCTGTAGAAGAAATGGGCAGCTATGGACCTTCCCTAAACCCTTCCTGCACATCCCTGGCTATTTTGCCTACTGTCTTTCCCTCTTTGTGCCCATTTTTCACCACTTTCCTATCAACCCTTTTTTCTTTTTTTAAAAGAAATTAGCACATGGGTAAGCAGGAGTAAGCACTTTTAAACAACAGTAAGTGGGTTTATGCCTGTTTGTGCGGGGGTAAGCAATGCCTACACAGGTTAAGCAGCTGAGTAGCTAAATCAGTATGAGAAACTGTAACCGGAAGTTAGCATTACTTACCTCCGCCAAAACCCATGCAAACCCACTTACAACTGCTTAAAAGTGCCTTAATCACACTGCATCCAATGGCCCTTGTTCTGCACAGCAACAAAATAAACAGCTTCCGCAATGCTCAAACCCATGACTATACACACCATAACCAAAGTGATTTACCACTAAAACATGTGAGATACACATAACCCTGATGTTTTCACGAACATATCATCCAGCACAGTCATTCAACAGTACAGGAAATGTATTCAAACATGTAAATGTATGTGTGTGTGTGTGTGTGTGTGTGTGTGTGTGTGTGTGTGTGTGTGTGTATACATATATATATATATATATATATATATATATATATATCTCTCTCTCTCTCTCTATATATATATATATATATATATATCTATATATATATACACACACATATGCATACATCTAAAGCTATATATATATATATATATATATATATATATATATATATATATATATATATATAAGCATGAGTATATATCTATATATCTATATATGTATATAAAGACGTATATCTATAGATATAACAGAGAACATAACAAAAACATCTATGACCATATGCACCGTTAATTGGGGTGAGGGGGCCCAAGCAACATACATCTTGTACATATAGATATCCCCCCCAAAGCCAAACACGTCTGCCCTGCAATACAGGACCAACTGTTGCAAATCCCATAACCAGGACCTGACTCAACATGGGCACAAGATGTTAACAGTACTCCATCCCACCTGTGTGATGTCAGGCTGGTATCAGTAACATATCATGCAGTACAGTCTGGCTACCATAGGGAATGTACAATGTGAAAGCAATCAACATTCCTAAGATACATATATACAGACACACACATATATATATATATATATATATATAAATATATATAGATATATATGTAACTACACATACATACACAGAGATATGTATAGGAAGATACATATGTAGAGTGTGCACACATTACGGAACAGCTACTATGCCTACAGTTGCTACCTTACCAGCTGGACACTGTATGAGCCACCCATACCAATGACTATTGTTGCCTGCAACATATACCCACAGAGAGGTCAAAAGATATAACACCACCCAGGTTTGCATACATGGGAAAGCTTTATTTGTGTGCTATTACAGTTGTATATGCCATGTCATATAGCTGTTTAAACTCTGAGATACATATAAACAGACTAATGCAACTGTCAAACAGATACATTAATACAGTATTCTGGAAAGGTTTACATATGTTGCTGTCCAGGCCAAGGCCGTCAAGTAGTACAACAGTAAGGACAGACTGGGCCACAGGATAACAATCAATCAACAGTAAGTAATGCAGATGTATAGTCCCTCAGCCTCTATCTGCACTCTGTACACAATCCCTGGGGGGTAAAGACCTCAGTTGACAAAATGGGATGTATCTGTTACATAACAAGGCATAACTGACTCCATCACAATTACACTGACAAACAGAACAGTCTGTATGGCAGGATGCAGTAGGCCTGCATTTACCCAAGGTGAATTGTATGGTACTGTACATCCATATACCTTAAGGCAGCTTACCCCTGATACCCCCACATGTTGTAACAGCCTAGGTTAGTTATGATACATCCCCCTCCATAGACTGACATACAGGACCATATACAACTGTTACATACACTGGCCTCTGGACTGCATAAGTGCACACATGTATTGTGTAAATGAAGCAAACACATATATGGATCCAACCCCACAATATGTGTGGAGTCCACAACAGCAGTGGGATGATGGCAGGAATGGCAGCATGACATACTCACAGCCCACTACATAACAACCTATGACAGCATATCATATGGACAAAGCCTGGTATGTAGGTAGAGGACAGAGGCTAGAACACAGGCCCATATGTGAAATAGTGTTATCATACACTACACAAGTCACTCGTGTTACAGGATAGTCTGAAACATACCTTTAGTCAGGAATATGAAGTTAGAAACACGAATGGATGTAGCCATATCCTGATAGTGCTCAAAACACACACTGCCAGTGATATATCTGACACAAGACCTGTGTGGTAGACAGACAAAACATAACAGGCACACCTCTGGCCATCAAGTGGATAGGCCCACAGTTGAGAGCTATGCAGACAGACTGCATTCCATGTTAAACTAGTATGTACACACAAACTCTGTAACAATGGTGCTATACAATTCATACAACAATACTACTCACACTCTGTCTGTAGTTCTGGAACCTCATACAAATATGTATCTGGCCGGAGTGTGCAAGTTCTCTTGTAACAGGTATTGCTACTTGCTGTCTGTAACACTGCTGCCCACAAACAGGAAGGATGTCCACTATACAGGAAAGGTAAAGGGACCACGCCCACATGATGTAGGGATTTATAGTAGTGGGCTGCCATGACAATGGTAACTGGAAGTACTACACAGCATGCTGTATGCAGGTAGCAAGTGAAGGAGACTGATTGGTACA
The DNA here is from genome assembly GCF_019279795.1 of Protopterus annectens. Lineage (NCBI taxonomy): Eukaryota > Metazoa > Chordata > Ceratodontiformes > Protopteridae > Protopterus > Protopterus annectens. The sequence goes on along the minus strand of NC_056727.1, from coordinate 770,901,451 downwards.
GAGGCCATCACTTGATCATGTGCATCACCTACAAAAGCCATGCTGCAATCTATTCAATCCATTTACTGTAGAGAGAGAGAGAGAGAGAGAGAGAGAGAGAGAGTGAATGAAAGTGAAATTGACTGTGAAACAAACAAGAAAACAAACTAAGAAAGAAAGCGGGCTAAAGGCCAAGCCAAAGGGGAACAAAAAAAATCCTTACAAGGACACTATACAGAACAAACCTCATTCCCACAACAGGTATGTGAAGTATATATACATGTAATTGACTGTAATACTTGGTCCATAATAATGGGATAGATAATGTGGAATGATTTATATGTGCCATCAGGTGTTGTTGTAATGATGTTCAGCTGAACAACTGCTAAGGACAACAGAGTCTGTCCCTGTGGGTAGTGATCCATACCCCATCAACTGTGCAGAGCAGCAATGACTGATTAGATGTAAGCCATCATAGTGCGTGTTGTATAATGGGAAGCATGATTATTACTGTGGCCAATAGCTGGTGGGGAAAGTAATGCCATAATGATGGACACATGGGTTACACATCCCACCACTAGGAGGATACTCAGGTTAACCTGTGCTGTAGCATGCTGTAATGCCATAGGTGTGTAATAGGGTTGCCTCCAATCTGGCCCTACATATAACCCCCTAATGTTAGGCTGTGTCCATATGTGGCACCTGTCTGTGTTGTAGCAAGGCAGAACAGTGCAGCTGTGCAGGAAGGTGTTTTGAGAATGCAGATGAAATGTCTGAATTTCTCCCATATATAGGTATGTATATGTGCACATACATAGGTTCATAGGTTCATAGGTTGGCACTAGGCTATCGGCCCTAGGGCTTATGCAAGCCTAGCCATAACAATTCCCTGGATATTTCTTCTCACAATATTTACTTCTCTGGGCCCCTGTCTAGCAGGGCGACTGACATGATCCCCGGGGTGAATTTCCTATCTCCCATCCAATCATCAAGGTTCCTTTTGAAGAGGGCCATTGAGGTGCTCTGCTTGACATGTATGGGCAGTCTATCCAGAGTATGGGGAGTCTCTGGGTCAGTAACCTATCCCTCCAGCATGTTTTGTTCATTGTGATGACAAGGTTTAGATCCCTGGAGCGTGTGGCTCTGAGGGATTGGGATTTCTTTAAGTGGAGCATGTCCAACAGCTCTGGGTCTGACATGGCCTTGTATGTTAAGCAGAGATCACCTCTGAGTAGACGATATGCCACAGAGTATAGCTGGAGTTTTTTAGACAGTCAGCATACGACATCTGCTTTACGCCTGTGATACTTTTAGTGAGGTATTTCTGTGGCCATTCAGCTGTTGCAGATGTCTTGTGAGGTACATACCAAATGGAGCATTATACTCTATAATGGGTCTAATGAGGGATGAGTACAGTGGGGCAATGACCTACTTTTTCTGGATGAAAAGCCCTTACTGATGAGGTGTGCCACATAGAAGGATTTCCTGACTGTTGTGGCGATGTGGTTATCGAAAGTTAGACCACTGTCCACCTGTGTCCCTAAGTCTCTCATCACACTTTTGATGTTTAGTATCCTGCCACCTATGTGGTAATTCATGGGTAAAAGTTTTTTTCCAAAGGGGATAACTATACATTTCTTGGCATTAAGCTTGAGCCCATGGCACTCGCATCAGGCATCTGTTTCTGTAAGGCCTTTTGGTAGAATATCCACATCATTTGGGGATGCAATAATGGCTCCCAGTTTGCAATCATCTGCAAACTTTGTTAGCCAGAGTCCCTTAGTGTTGGCCTGTACTTCAGAGAAGTAGATGCCAAACAAGAGTGGTCCCAGGACTGAACCCTGAGGTACTCCACTTGTCACTTGTCTGGAGCTGGATTTGGAGTCGGCTACTTTTACAGTCTGGGTTCTGTCAGTAAGCCAGTTGGCAACCCATCGAGTGACATAGGGATTTATGCCCAGCTTAGTAAGTTTATCTATGATTCCAGAGTGGGGGATGGTGTCGAAGGCCTTGGTGAGGTCCAGATAGGCTGCGTGGACCACCTTACCCTCGTCCACAGCTCTGGAGATTGATTTAAAGAAGTCAGTCAGATTCAGGAGACAAGATCGGCCCTTCACAACCCCAAACTGGGTGGGGTCCAGTGTTTGAAGCTTGCCAATGTCTTTGTTTATAAGTTCCATGATAATGAGTTCCAGGCCTTTGCAGCTCAAGCTTGTCTGACTGATGGGACGGTAGTTCATGGGATCCAAGGCAGATCCTCCCTTGTGGAGCAAGATAACTGTAGCTGTGCGCCACTCAGTGGGCACGAAGCCTGAGGTGAGGCTATGATTAAACATGACACTTAGGTGAGGTGCCAGTTCATTTTGTAGTTCATCTAGTACACAGCCTGGGATGTCATCTGGTCCCATGGATGCTGTATTCTTAGCTTTGGAGAGTGCGGTTTCTACCTGTGTGGCCGTGATTATCGGAATTTAGCAATCGTTTGGTATTGAGATGGGCCCTTTAGTGGGTGAGAGGGGGTGAAGTTGGCACTAAATCGATCTGCCAGGATATTGGCAATATCCTTGAGATCAGTATTTTTAATGCCATTCTGTTGTAGCTAAGAGCAGATCTGAGCATTGCCATTTAGATTCATGACATAACTATAGAATGCCTTGTGGCTGTCTTTGGAATCTTTGGCAATTTTATTTTCGTAACTAGCTTTTGAGGATTTTATGAGGGATCTCAGCTTCTTCCTGAGGCTGGTGAGGGAGTGTTTTGCATCCTGGGATTTTCCTCTTTTCTGCAACAGTTTCTTCCTTCTGTTGTATAGTTTATTTATAGCAGACTACCAGATTGGCTTCCTTTTTTTGGAGAAGAACATCTTGGTTCTATTTGGGATTGCACGATTCATGCACGAGTGGATGTGCTCATACAGTGTCTTAGTGTAGGATTCTGCAGTCAAACTTCCAGATCCCATCTGCGTGGGTATTGTGAAGTTTGTCACTTCTGACTTCAGTAGCATGAAGTTGGCTTTGGAGAAGTTTTTTAAGGAGGTTTCCTTACTGGGGGGTGAGGGTAGAGTGGGATGTGGATGTCAAAGGTGATTTGCTTATGGTCAGACCTGACCAATGAGGGGGTGACCACTGGTGTGGGGCATCTATCTCCCATGTTGGTAATGACCAGGTCTAGGATATTGGCTCCCCAGGTAGGACAATGGATTAGTTGATCCAGGGTATTGGAATTTATGAATTCCAAGAACCACTGGGAAAAGGAGTTGGTACCCGAGTAGTTTTCCCAATTAATGGCAGGGTAGTTGAAATCACCCAGTATTAGGGTGTTTGGTTGTATCTTAATATTTTCCAGTATGTTTAGAAAAGTGTAGTGAGAATCTTGAGGCATGGTAGGAGATTTATAGCAAGCTACAATTTGGATTGCAGTCTTACCTAGTGTTAGTTGCACCTGGAGAATTTCAGATGCATTGTGTTGGGCAACTAGCCTGGAGATGTGAATATCCTTGGTGAATATGGACACTCCTCCACCTTTAGTGTTTCGTTCTTGGTTTTGTGGCTGAAAAGTGTGGTAAGAATTGTAGCCTAGTATTGCAGGGGTATTGCTCGAAAGAGTCCATTTTGAGGTTTAGACTTCTAGCATTGAGTAGCATTACCTTCAGATTTTGCATGTTTTTATGTGTTATGGTGGTGGTTTTATCCTTTGAACCTTGCCTAAAAAAGGCACTATAGGGGTGGCAAGAGCTTTAGCCAGTAACCTAAATCCCAGGGGTGACAGGTGCAGACCATCTCTGGCAAAGCATTGTGGTTTGTCGATCATGTCTTCCCAGGCAGACAAATACTGGATCCCCTTTGAATGACACCAGAAGCTTAGCCAATTGTTGAAGTCAATAATTTTGTCCTTATACTGTGGTATCATTCTGGGTGAAGGCAGGATGCTACTCAGGGCTAGGGTCATACCTGCCTGGGTCACATGATCCAAGAGCTCTTCCATGTCTCTCTTCATGTAGTCCAGGGAGGTACATCTCAAGTCATTCACTCCAGCATGGACAATGAAAGAGTCGTATTTGTACTTGTTGCAGAGTGACTTGAGTGCATGCATTATGTGGTGGATCCTGGCACCTGACAGGCAGCTGACTGTAATTTTCTACTTGTTCAGCCTGGTGAGTGGGACATCTGTGTGCCTGACTAGAGTCACCTATGACTAAAGTGTTGGGTACATTGTCTTGCCTTATGGGCTGTTGTTGGGTGGCACACTGGTGTTGTGAGCTATGTGTCACTTTGGTTGTGACTTGAGTGCATGCGTTATGTGGTGGATCCTGGCACCTGACAGGCAATTGACTGTAATTTTCTCCTTGTTCAGCCTGGTGAGTGGGACATCTGTGTGCCTGATTAGAGAGTCACCTAAGACTAAAGTGTTGGGTACATTGTCTTGCCTTAGGGGCTGTTGTTGGGTGGCACACTGGTGTTGTGAGCTATGTGTCACTTTCGTTGTGACTGGTGTTTGCTTGCGTTTCGGCTTCGGAGGTCCTTGTTGCTTGGGAAGGTTAAGGTTAAGGGCCTCCGCATATGTTGGTTTAGTGTTGCTATCTGTGGGTGTTGATGGTGTGGGTTTTGAAGGGCTATGAGTTGTTTAAGATGTAATGCAGGTGTTAACCTTCTCCTCTTGACTGTCTAGCACAATCTTGGCCGGAGAGAGCTTAGTTTCCAGTTTGGCTATGTAAGTGCATCTCACGCAGGTTGTAGTGTTGGGTGGTAGGAGGAGATGATTGTCTGTGTACATGAGGCAGTTGCCGCACTGCCCCAGTATGCCCAGATTCACCAGGTGGACAGGAGAATTCACCGGAAGCTGACACTTGGACATGCCTGTTTAGGTACTTTTTGTAAAGTTTAAGAGCTGTTTTCTCTTACCTTTGCAAGGTACTCTGCAATTATAGGCTGTTTAGTGCCTAAGATTAATTTCTCCTTATTGACAAGGAGAGCTGACATAAATACACACACACACACACACACACACACACATATATATATATATATATATATATATATATATATATATATATATATATATATATATATATATATATATATATAACTATATATATATATATATATATATATATATATATATATATATATATATATATATATATATATATATATATATATATATATATATATATATATATATATATACATACATATGTCCACACATATACAGATACCCATATGTAGACATATATATAAACACATATCTACATTATATATATATATATATATATATATATATATATATATATATACACACACATATATAGAAATATGTCTATATGCACATGTCAACATATATACAAACACGCACACACATATATGTATGTAAATACATATCCCCAATATTACCACCACAGTGCTGCATGCTATATGCGAGGGAACAGCACACATAGCAATACACACAGATATTTACATATGTCAGTTTGTGCAACATGGATGGGTATGTCACATGTGAACCCCTTGTTGGGACCACATTGCCCTTGTCTGTGAAGTAAGGAATGGGAATATGGGGATGTATGACAGGTATAGTTGTGGATGTGGTCCGGGTTGGCAGATATAGAGGACAGCCTACATTGGTGGTATGTGAAAACTGTGGTGGGTAAAACCCCTGGATGGTGTGTGTGGTCTGTGATGTGGAAGCCCCATGGTCCTCAATATGGACACAGTGGGAACAAGCCACCAACTCACTGCTATTCACAACAGCAGTCTTTGTCCCAAAGGTGCCTGGCCTGGAGACTGAGCAGGAGGAACATGTGGATCTTGTGAATGAGTATTGAGTGCCTCAAGGTGATGTAGCACATCCCACATGTGTCTGCTGTGGAACAGACCCTGGACCTGACTTCAGGTGACAATATCATGTCTGACTGTGCTCCCTGGGGGGGGGGGGGACAACATCCACTGAGGTGGTTCCATCTGAAGGTAGTGCTGGACCAGTACAGAGGAGGCCCCAGGGTGGGTCCCACATGTGATGTGGTCTGGTAACATGGGAATATGAGTTTGGAGAGGTGGTTCTGCTGGCAAACATTCCCTAAGCATGCTATTATGTCACTGTTATAGAACATATGTGGGTAGTAATAGTCTACACAATCCCAGAACATGTCCAACAGCATGCATAGATATCCCCAATAACATAGAATATCAGATGTGCAGCAATCGCATAGCAAGCATACCACAGGCATATATGGAACCATAGTGGCCCTGACAATGGTATGCAGGTGAATAGTCTGTAACAGGCCAGCAATGATAGTGTCCACACAGGGAACATGGCTACAACCACATAGCACACAGTGTGCTACAATACGATATCTGTCCCACTGTTAGGTAAGCTGTAGCCATACCTATTGAGTTGTGTGTACAGTTTGTTGTCGCTGATATGGTGGGAGGTGACAGAGATGTGTATTGAGTTGCTCAGAGCTGATTCCATCTTTATGTCTTTCAGGTAAGATGTCACACGCACAGCTCTCTGCTTACTCAGCTGTGGAGAATGACATAGGGCAAAACCAGCTAATCCAGCACTACCCTGTCCTGTTTGGCTGGGCCACCCATGAGCAGCAGGAGCGGACCACTCTGTGGAATGACCTAGTCCACAGGGTCAATGATGCAGGACTGCACAACTGCAGTTATGTGCAGGTCTGGCATCATTGTTCTGACCTGCTTCGCACTGCCCTTTGGCGTGCTGCTGCAGTCCGGGGGGATCACTTCGCAATGGGGGGGCCATGCCATCCCCCCTGACACATATTGAGGAGCTCCTCACCAGCCTCATGGCACCTGCCTGTCCACACAGCCAACAACTGCTGGACACCATTGTGGAAGTGGGTGCTACCCACACACCAGCTGAGGAGCGTGCAGGTAAGGCCACAGGGCACATCAGTAGACCACTGTTCTGTATGCATCCACATCTGTCCAGGTAGATCATGCATATCTGACATGTCACAGATATAGTTTGATGCTGCATAGTAGTAATAAACAGATGTGCATACGTGGCAGTATTGTGGACATGTAATGTTGATGTACTGTAATTCTGCACTCACCCTGTAGCAATGCCAAAGGTGTGGCCACTGACTTTGCATCTCTCACCCTCTTATGCAGGTGCCTCCGGTATACCACCAAGGCAGAAGCCTGTATCCAGTGAGTATGGTTTATGTTGATGCTTGCCAATACACTGGACATGTAATGGCTATGGTATATTCCATGCACACATCTAACACACCTATCCAGAATGCATGCTGTACATGTGCACGTATTGTTGCTGTTAAATGCACAGCATCATAGTGGTGACCATGATAAGGGTATTGGAAGGGTATGTCAGACACCTGCAAGATAACTTACATCCTTTCATTACAGAATGTGCTCACAGGGAGTAACATAATGGTGAGAGACATGCCTACAATAAGGACATGTGTGAAGCATCACCCGTATGCAGTGCAACAACAGTGTATATACCAGTAGTACAATTGCAACTGTTACAGAGCTATACTATGGCATAAAATATAACTGTGGTCCACATTATCAGCTGGGACTTGGCTGTAACACACAGTGTTCAGTGTATGGGACACTGAAAACTGACACACATGTATTGGCCTTACTTGTCAAGCATGTGCAAAAAGGCTGAAGGTGAGGAGGAGGTGTCAGCATGACACACCAGTGCACTGCAGCAGGGATCCTAAGGATGCTAAGAATGGCTGTATCTGCACACAGTCAGGTTTGGGAACTCTGGCAGATGTAACCCTACCCCCACAGCAATAGTGATGGCATTATGTGAACGCCAAGGGATGTGCACATGAGTAGACCTTGCAATCAAGCAGATTTGGGGGACATGTGTATGGCAGACTGAACATACAGCGGCAAATTCAGATGGCCCATGCTAGTATACCCCTGCCAGGAGTAGTACTTCTGTAGTATACATAACAATAAGGGCAACAAACCGTCATGATAAGGGTGTCCACACATATGCACACACAGAAAGTATGCATCACGGTCAGCATCTGCACATCTAACACATTCTGTAGACACTGCATGTGAATGTACAGGACATATGTCGCATATCGGGCTCATGTACTGTTAATATATGCGGTTATGTGGTCCCATGGTAGAGCAAGACGGGGAATTATATCAATAAGGGTGTGTACACTCCCGGGTCTACTTTAAGGTCTCAAAAGCAGTAAAACCCAAATCTGAATCATGCAACATGGAAAAAGTGAACTGCAAATACATCAAACAAAACCGTGAAAGGGGTAATATCGAAATTGCATAGTTGGCCCGTCTGCGGTATAGCTCCATAAGGTAAGTGTGAGAGAGTTACAGACCTTAGGGTTAGGGAGGGGTTAAGGTAAGTGCATAGGTAGGTAGTGTATGTAAGGTTTTGTGTAGGTAATGTATGTAAGGTTTAGTGTAAGGTTTTGTTAAGTGTATGTGTGTAGAATATTTAGTTTCTTTAGATATAGCTCCATAGGGGAAGTGTGCGATAGTTACGGACCTTAGAGCTAGGGAGGGGTTAAGGATAGTGCATAGACAGTTGAGTATGTGGGGTTAGTGTAGGGTTAGCAGTAGGATTTTGGTGCTTTAATTTAGGGTTAGAAGTAGCGATTTGTTTAGTATATGTATGTGTTTTTTTATTGTGTTTGGGTAGGTAATGTGTTGCGGGTGGTGGGTTGGCCGACTATGATGGTTCGAGGTTTACATTTTCACCCTTTAGTATGTTCGACATATCCGCGGTTCGCTCTTTATGTGTCGCGCGATTCGGATTCAGGTTTTTCGTGTTTCGAGGGTATAAAGTAGACCCTACTCTCCCCATAGCCACGGTATGCCCTGACAGTTGTCAGTGTAATAGTACTGGATTGGTCATACATGGTCCGCTGATGTTGAGATCTGCAAACCAGACACCAGGCATTCACAAATGACATCTGTCCACATATCATCCCAGGTATGTGTTTCTGGAAAACATAGGGGCTGTGAGCATTAGAACTGATATAACTGACACAGTACTATACATTCAGCAATGGGTTGTACACCTGTGAGGTTCGGTGCACAATTCACAGCAGGGTGCAGAACAGGTGCACAGCAATACTGTGTACATTAGTGCAGTGGTATCCAGGGGAAGGGGCATCACCTACTAACACAGCACATGCATCACAGACATGTATACTGTTGCTAGCATGGATTGACTATAGCTGCACTGCATGCTGTTGTGTACCATATGTTATGCATGTTGACAGATGGGTAATGGGAGGACTGTGTGCACTATCATTGTACAACCTCACCTGTATGTATGTGCGTGTGTTGGTGGGTGGTTATTTTGTCTGCAGGGTCACTCTGGTGAAGTGGAGGGAGGTTGATGGATGTTGGATGCGTGTGTGCTTGTATGTGTGTTTTTGTGTCCATGTATGCACATGTGTGATTGTGGGGTTGTTCATACAACAGTGCTTCCTTTTGGAATTGTGCAGTACATGGACATGGACTGACACATGATATACCGGGAATACTTGTCATGTATGTAATCACAGGACAGTTGATAGTATAATAAGGTTTGTAGCATGGAACATGCATTGGGAGGGAAGGTAGACACCAGGTATACCCTTAATATCGCATGGGAATAAACGTGGGACTGTCTGTAAAGTCATGGACAGGTAGGTATTAAGGTGTTTTGTGTGTGTGTGTGTGTGTGTGTGTGTGTGTGTGTGTGTGTGTGTGTGTGTGTGTGTGTGTGTGTGTGTCTGTATACTGTTATGCAATGCTGTACAGGTCTTAAAGTGCATTTCTTGTTTTCCCCCACAGGTGGTGAGGTGGGTCAGGGTCCCTCCTGCATGCAGTCTGATGTTGGTGTCCATACAGACACCGAAGATGATGATACTATTGTTGAGGCACAGGTAGGGTTGTCAGGGGCCGAAACAGCACCATCATTTGACATCCCCCTTTTAGCCAACCCAACCCTGCACACAGTTTCAGTGTCTATACATACCCCATCACCAGTGGCCATAGCGGAGGGACAGCTAGTGTTTGGTGGCAGTGCACAGGAGAGTGTGGTAACCATGCCTACTGTGTCTGGTCACAGCAGGCATAGCCAGATGTCCAGCAGGGCACCACATAGGCAGATATCCCAGGGTGCTTGTGGTAGGGCCGCTGGTCATCATGCCCCTGGCAGACGCACCACAACTGGTACCAGCAGGCGCATGTTTCATGCTGTCATGGAGGCGCAGGCATGTATGGAGCATTACACCAGACAGGGCTTGAGGCTGCAGAGGGCTGCACTCACATCTGCAAGTGACAACTTCCATGAGCTGTCTGGTGCTATCCATGCTTATACCAAACTCATGGACAAACGGTCTGGTGAGGTGATGATCGACCGTGGTTTGACCATGCTTGAACATGTGGTGGGAGTGCGGCGGTGGCCGCATGGCCATAGGCCAGCAACACCAACAGCCGGTAGTCAACATGGGTATGTTAGGACACAAAGGGGCTTCCATAGTGGCAGTACCAGCCCTGGCACTGCAGCAGGGTGCCATCCACACCATACCTCAGAAGGTCACAAGCACATGGTCGTGGCCAGTCCCAGGAGGGACCTGTTTCCAGCAGACATCTCTCATCATTAGGGGAGAGTAGCACATCAAGGCCTGTACCTGGACATGCCCATGGAACCCCTGATAGGCACAGTCTACGTGTCCATGGCCAGAGGCAGTGAACTGCACACCCTGCCAGGTATGGTCTGCAGCTATCTATAAACACCTGTGTATGGCAGCCACATGGCAGGACTGTGTGCACACATACCCACACACTATACGAACACACCTAGGGCAACCCCATACCTGCACACACCACATCACCATGCCCAGTTCACCTCATTACACCCCTCATCCACACACATAGTGTCAAATGTATGGCCCAGCCTTGGCCTCAGGCAAATCAACAACACACCCTGTGCACATGATGATACCTGTGCCATATCCCTGTCATCCATAACATCGATGCAGGGACAGGCTAATACGGTTTTGATGCACATGGTGACTGTACTACAGTGTACTAAAGTACTGCAGTGTAACATGTTGTCAGGAGTAAAGTTTTATGCATACATGTCAAGTAGTGTAGCCGTCCAGCAAAGATGCATTATAGCTGTTAGTAACAATGGTTGATTGCACATGTCTCAGCAGGAGGATGGTCTGCAGTCCTATTCCACAAGGGGTATGGCACTGTGGTGACACCATGGCTGTGACATATCTGGAATACAGTTGAACACATGTCACAGGCTTGTGTAACAGTTATTGCCTGTGCCACATGGACACATGACCCACTGGGACGTGTATAATCTGTAACCTGATGTAGACCCATCCACATACATGCACACTCTTACTTGGCAACACTGGGACTAGACCCCTACCTAGGTATGTAGTGCTACTGAAGTGCGTGGCTTTCATTGCACACACCACACAGCGTATAGGGTGAAGTGTGTTCCAGGTTACATGTTACATGCAGAGCATCCCCAGACATGTACAGTATGCTAATGGGGGGTGTAATGGGTGTATATGGACAATACATAGTGTGACATACCTTCATATACACATTAACACACATAACAGGCAGACAAACATCCGAGAGACCTTGGCCTATCACTGTTAACTAACTTGACCATGTGTCCAATGTGTTACAGGTAGGCTGCAACTAGCACATGCATAACTGGGCTGGATTGTGGTATCAGTTATCTGTATGGTTGATGATGACAGTGGTCACCATAAAGTGGTACATGGGACATATACCGGGTGTACCTTGGTGTAATGACAATGTACACAGCACCCATATCCCCCAGTGGATATTGTACTCCCTGAAACCCATGATAACACTCTGACATACTCATCATCACACATTGCCCATGAATGCAATACAGTCCATTGTATATCCCAATAGTGGTACTATAGGGCATCTAATGCACATGCCACAGGCATAGTAGGATGTTGCATTGTCATGCCTCACCTATGGGCAGCAACAACACTATATTTGCTACTGTGTGGCAGTGGGTATTGTAATAGGAGTATGTGGTCTCAGAATGCTGGACCATACAGATATACGACATGTACACATACACACACCTGCCAGAACTCATCGGGTATCCCATGCCTATCGACCCATTTGTACAACACTGTTGTGCTGGTACTGCAAGGCTCATGTAGCCAATTGGGAGATGAGCATAACAGGGTACATATAATGTCCCATACAGCAGCAGCCACATCTTACTATGGCAATGGGTGTTGTGGTGGTTGTGAAGGCCTTCATGGTATTCCCAACTACAAGTGTACTAACACTCAGACACTGCTATCTTCAGTAATGCACATGTACACATGTGTCAGTACTGGGGTGCATCGCTGCAGGTGGTCATAGCTGTGTACCTAGCTATTGTCCATGGAGAGATAGGTTGTGTAAGGGATGTGTGTACAGTGGTATCCTGCCACATTCCATGTGGCAGTAGGCAATCTATCGACAGACACCACTGTAGTGACCTTCAGGGTGAGAGTGACATGCATCAGCCAATCCTCTGGGTGTTTCCTGCACATGGCCACTGAGGTGATCAAGTTAACATGTATGCAACATATATTACAACATATGGTTAGTGTCTGTGATGGAGACCTGTACCCAAGCATGTTTTGTTGACTGTGGTAGTGTAGTAGAGGTACCCATGGGATGTGGTGAGCACAGGGTTTTGTCTCCTATATGTGCTAGTTCTTACACAGCTGGGCAGGCATGTCAGTGTCAATCAAGCATAGGTAACCTGTACATATCCCAGCTGGATATCTGCCATCTGCACATCTGTACAGGGACTGACAGTTATCAGCTTGGCACGTAGCTATGCAACAGGATGAATATGTTGACAGATAGACATTTGACAACAATATGTATGCCATAACTACATGTTGGAAGCCCTCACTAACGTGCTATACAGATGGTAGTCTACAGTTACATCCCATATGTCAGATCATTATCCAGTAGGGGATATATACTGTGACACAGCTCACAATCCAGGGACACAAGAGGGAGGCCTCAGAGTCCGGCTATGCCTGCAGGTGTGACTGTTGTCAGTACTACATTTAGCAATCTACTCTTGCCTGTGAAAGCACTGTCAATAGTAGTACCACCATGATACACTACATGCCAGTGTGACAGCACATACCCTGGGCTACTACCCCTGTATGTAACACATTCACATGGATAACAGTGCTGTACAGGCCTCATATACTTGTGTGTCCCAGACATGACACTCACACCCCTTGCTACTGTAATGACAGCACATAGGAGCATGTATTGTACATGGTATTACATACACTTATTACAGATGTCATTACCCTGCTATGTTATCGGACTGGGTGGTGAGAACTGGCTACCAGGATTAAGCCATGCTTAGCAGGTATCAACATTGCTCCAGTATAACAGCTAAGCTGATTTGTGTACTGGTAAGCGAAGCCTACACTGTGTAAGTGATTGTAAGTTTACCCATAGCTTAGCACCACTTAGCTTCATGCAAACCCATGCAAATATGCTTAAAGCTGCCCAAAACTGCATTAACTACTTTGTATCCAACAACCCTTGTTCTGCCCAGCAAGAAAATGAAAAGCTCTTGAACCCAGAACACTTTACACTATAGTCATAACACTTAACCACTACGCCATGACCACTGTGATGACAGCTGTTTTTTTCCAATATATCTGTCAACACATATTGATTAGTACAGAACAATTGCCTTTACTTCCACAGTTGTGTAGTACTTGTTATTAATATGACTGTTGCATCACATGTGTTGTTTTATTAGAATGTACACATATCAGATACATATGGTGACATACATCTGGGAAGGTATACACAACCATGATGTTTACACATGACATGACTATAGATATATACATATACATATGTTGATATATGTCTACATGTACATACACATGTATATTCATACATATGTCTGTATACACATCTGTACAGTGCATCATATATGGCCATGTGTAAATCTCTTTGTGTGTATATATATCTATATATATATATATATATATATATATATATATATATATATATATATATATATATATGTGTAGCTATATATGTATGCACACCCTATGATTGCAGATATGCCTATTTATGTAGAGATATATGTAGATATCTATAACTATATGTGCCTACATATCCATTCTGATATACCTATTACTGTCAATGTATATGTAGATATCCATAAGTATATGCCCATATGTATCTTTATCTGGATTGCTGTGTATATGTATATATTTGAGTTTTTATATGTATATATGGGTCTGCCTGAAAACATTGACATGCAGAAACACAGACAACAAGATAACCGACACCACAAATCCGAAAGTTCAAAAACACAAAATTTCACATGCCCGACAAACCACAATCCCGACAATCAACAAAATAAAACAAATACCTTTTCCATAAAACACACACACAGCACAAGCACACCAAAAACCTTACAAACCTACACTAAACTTACATACACAACTATCTATGCACTACCTTTAACCCAAACCCTAACCCTAAGGTCCGTCACTATCACTTATTCACCTAACCCGCACCCTAAACCTAACTCACTTAACCCGCCCCAACCCTGAAGTCTGTCACTATCGCACACTTACCTTACCCGCACCATAACCCTAACTCACTTAACCTGCCCCTAACTTTAAAGTCTGTCACTATCGCACACTTACCTTACCTGTACCCTGCCCCTAACGTCCGTCACTATCACACACTTACTTTAATATGTCGGTGTTCTTAGCATCGGGATTTTCAATCATCGGTCATCTCCGTTGTCGATCTTCTGGTGTCAGTTATCTCGTTGTCAGCATTGTCAGCGTTTGGTGTTTTCAGGTAGATCCACATATATGTGTACACATGGATCTACCTTAGTAGATCGACAAGTTAAAACAGCGAAAACGAATTCACCGATGCCAGAAGATCGCAAATCACTTCACCGATGCCAGAAGATTGACAGTGCACAAACACGACATCGCATACACCCGACACATCATACCAACAAACAAAACAAATCCCCTATCCAAAACCCACACACACAACACAAGCACACCAAAATCCTTACAAACGAACACTAACCCATACATATACAACTATCTACAACCCTAACCTTACCTAAGGTCCGTCACTATCGCACTCACCTAACCCGCGCCCCGCTCTAACCCTAACTCACTTATCCCACCCCTACCCTACAGACCAACATCGCACACTTACCTTACTCGCACCCTTACCTAACCCGCGCCCTAACCCTAACTCACTTATCCCACCCCTACCCCCACACACCATCAACATCGCACACTTACCTTACTCGCACCCTATCATCCGTCACTACCGCATACTTACACATCCTTTCCCCATCGAAGTGTTCTCAGCGTCGGTGTCTTCCTCCGTCGGTCTTCTGCCTTGTCGATCTTCTGGCATTGGTGAAGTGATTTGCAATCTTCTGGCATCGGTGAATTCGTTTTCGCTTTTTTAACTTGTCGATCTACTAAGGTAGATCCGTACACACACACACACATATATATATATATATATATATATATATATATATATATATATATATATATATACATCCATATATGTATGTTATGCATATGTTTAAATATCTATATAGATATCTAGATAATTATATGTACATATATGTTCACCATATGTCCAGAACATGGAGTGGAGTCCTACCTCAGAGCTAATAGTCCCAACCTTTTAGTGCAAGAGGATGTCAGGTATGTATTGCAGGTATATATGTAAGTTGTCTTAACAGACATGTTTCACACCTGCTTTTAACACGTGCACCATTGGCTACTGACAGACATCCTAAGGACATCATAGTACAGTACCACTGTTAGCACAGTAATGATCCTGTGGACTACAGCAGTGATATGGCCAATACATCTGGATAGTCTGACACACTCTGGTCAGTCCAGAGGTATACACAGAACCCTTTAGTGCAAGACATGTGGACCAAGCCTGACATTGTGGATGTTAACATCCATGTAGATGGGTATATCACGTAAATACTGGAATACATATGCCCACATAGGTTATGCATTCACACACTCCTGTCTGTCCTAACACATAATAACCGCTGATGCAGAAGTCACATGGCCACATAATACCCACTAGTTAATGACATACATGTGTACAGCATCCCACTGCTTTGTCAGAAATACATGACAGTTATGGTGGCCCAGCAGCAGTACATCTGGCAAATATCTGGACATAACATTACACTGAGTAAGTACACTAAGCTGCTAGGCATGTAAGAAAACACTTTGCAAACTACAGGCAGACTGCCACAACACTGGCCTACATTTCTTATGGGGCAATACACATGTACCTGCAAATATAGCAGGCTCTACAGGCATGTCACAGCACAGAGTAACAAACACCTGTGTGAAAGTGCATACTCACAACCAATGTGAACACAGCCACAGCCACATATGGTAAGCTAGCATAATATTACAGTATATGGACTGTCTGATCAGCACCATCCTCGTATGTGTCGCTCACACACTAACCCTACATATACTGGGCCATACACAGTGTGGTTCGATGCCTGTCTGTGGTATGGGACATGTGTGTGTTTGGCCCTACAAACATGTAAGCCAATCAGACCCATACACTGGAGCAGCATGTAAAGTTGGATAGAACAGGACAAAAACAATGACATCTACTGCAGTCTGTACACAGGCCAAGGTACATATTCGCAATACACACACTGTCGACAATCACCATAAGTACACAGACCTCAGTACTGTACACATAACCACAGAATGTCCAAGTTATGTCCTCAAATATAACACCTACTATACATAACATGTGTAGCAGTCTGATATCTCAATGGCTTGTTATCAGATATGATGTCAGTAGATAATGGTGTACAGAACATATGCACCTCTTACTGCATGACATATGTACAAAGGTTGTCAAAGTTGTGGCTGGAGGCACAGACACAGGGCCAGTATTGACATGTTGCATGATAACCTCATACATTTACTGTTGTAACAGGGTTTGTTGTGACATATATCCTATGAGGGATATGAAGTCAGTAACTCATGGCTGTCACCATGTACTGACTGCACTCCTCACACTATGCTTCTGCAGTTCTCAGAAAGGTGTCATGTGAGTAACACAAGAAACAAAAGGCACCACACACTGCCCAGTCTGCAAATGACCCTACAGATAGGGGTTTCCTCAAAAGCATAGCACTGTCATGACAGGTATTAAAACATGTAGACCAGGCATATTCACACACACCATGTTAAACAAACATTACTCCAAATGCAGAATAGCAACACTTAATTTCTGAAGTCATGTCAGGCACATCCCCCTCCTGTGTGTTGGCCTGTCTCCACAGTGTATGTTGTTAGAGGTAAATCCCAAATCCATCTGTGATGCTGTTTGCCAAATACCAGATCTAGGTCCTGCTCACAGTGAATGAAAAGGCCCAACACCAACATGATGTTCCTAGATATTGAAGTGTGTTTCCATGCAATAGGCTATGGGAATGTTACCACAGCTGTTCCACATGCAATCATCTAGAGGAGGGCTGAATTCGTGCAGAGGCCATCAGCTGATCATGAGCATCACTTAGAAAACACAAGCTGCTGCCTAAGTAAAGCAGGAGTAGTTCTCCACATCCACCAAGAGGGAGTGAGAGAGAGACAGACAGAGACAAAGTAAGTCTGGGAGGGGGTGGGAGAATAAAACCTAAGCATATTTGTGTCACACACCTACCAGTACAGGGTTTCAAACCCCTGACTGACTATGTATTGCTATCACATGTCTATGCAGTTATTGCATGCACCACATAGCTTACATGTTGAGGAGCTGTCCAAATGTATATGTGATAGTGAGTGACATCTGCAACAGTGATATGGTAGCAATACGATTGGTGTTGTACATGTGCCTGTTCACATGAACAGGTGTCAGCGTCAACACAGTCACACACCCTCAGGGACTCACACACATTGACACACTTGGCAGGGTCAGGAATACACTTCCTAACTAGCTAGTTTGCCACAATACAGTAATGTGCAGGTATCACATGCACCACAGGAGTTCTCTGGAAGTTATATGGGCAAAGGGTATGTAAAGGTGTCCGACATCAGACAGCATTCTTCAGTATGCCAATGAGAGTTGTAGTGAGTGTGAATCTGGTAGAAAGCATCATAAGCCACATACACAGACACAGGGTGCCAGTACTGACATGCATGGGTGCATTGCTTCATAGGTGTGTAGTGGTTGACTCTACCAGAAGGCTATACAAGGCTAGGTGAAGGGTATACCTTGGTATCAGGCCACATGAAAATGGTCTGCTGTGTGGCTCAAGGGTGTAGTGGCTGGAGTGGCCCACACAGGTGGGTATTGTATTCACCATCCAGTCACCTGGGTAATATTATGTGTGGCCATTGCTGTGCAATGCTTGCCATGTATGTGTTCTTTAGTCTATGACATGGATGCTTTCTGGAATGTGCACACATCTCACATGCATGTACAGTGACATGTGGAACTTTAACGGGGTGTCTGGCCCATGATGTGTATCTAGATTGTTATCATCAGATGTATCAGTCCTGGCCTCATATGGCAGGGACTGCACGTACATTGATAGCATGATACAGGTATTCCCTGGTGTCAGTATCATCTGTCCATACAGGGCATGTGTTTAAGCCATGTTATGTCCTTTGTGGGTCACATTTGATGGTAACACAGGTGTTTCAGGTGTTCAGTGGGGAACATAGTGAAGGCACACTGTCTGCATGTATGTGCCTATTGTACTGATGGACAGGGTGTCATGCCCTCTGTAGTCCACTGCAATCACACCATAGTTACTATCTGTGAGCAATATGCAGGGTGCTACCAACATAGCGGTTGTTGCCTAGGCAAGTGTGTTTGTGTATGAGACATCAGTTGAGAGTGTTCCATAGGTAATACAAGGGTTGCTAACTTTGTTCACCAGGCCTTGATGTCAGATATAGGGGTATGGATTGTCACCCCAGCCTCTCAGTTATTTTACATCTGTTATCCTTGTAATGTGGACACTGTGACATATTATAGGGCCAGCATATAAGAGATTTGCAAAACCCGCTCCACAATGAGTCCAGTTGTTACACACTCACAGCCCCACCTCCACACAGGATACAAATGACAAACATGCACACACACACACTTGCCACATCTGGGATTAGAACTCCTACCTAACTAGTTTATTACAGTACAGCATTACACAGTTATAGGACACACCATGGAGATTACTGGAGTACTCCTTTCCCAAAGGTGTATTTCACTGGAAATGACATCAGCAGGCTTGCCAAAGAAGGTCAGTTGAGCTTGTAGTGACTGTGAATGGCCTCAAAAGCATTGCACCCTACACAGACAAAGAAACACACAAACATCCACACTTGCCATGTATGGGAATAGAACCCCTACCAAAGTAATGTATCACAGTACAGCATTAAACTGTTATAGGATGCACCACGGAGATTACTGGGCTACTCCTTCCAAAAGGTGTATTTCACAGTGAATGACATCAGCAGCCTTGCCAAATTAGGGCATTTGAATTGTAATGAATGTGCCAGCCGAAAAAGCATTACTCGCGACACAGACAGAGGTACACACACACACACACACACACACACACACACACACACACACACACACACACACACACACAAACACAGTTGCCATGCCTGGGATTAAAACTCCTATCTAACTAGTTTATCATACTACAGCATTACACAGTCATAGAACACTCCATGGAGATTACTGGGCTGCTCCTTTCCCAAAGGTGTATTTCAAAGTGAATGACATCAGCAGCCTTGCCAAAGTAGGGCATTTAAACTGTAGTGAGTTTGACTAGCCTAAAAAGCATTGCTCCCTACACAGACAGAGACACACACACACAGTTGCCATGCCTGGGATTAGAACTCCTATTTAATTAGTTTATTGCATTACAGCATTACGCAGTTATAGAATGTGCCACAGAGATTACAGGGCTATTGCTTTCCCAAAGGTGTATTTCAAAGTGAATGACATCAGCAGCCTTGCAAAGTAAAGGATTTGAATTGTACTGAGTGTGACTAGCCTAAAAAGCATAGCTCCCTACACAGCCAAAGACACACACTCAAACACACAAACACACACACACACACACACACACACACACACACACACACACACACACACACACACACACACACTTGCCATGTCTGGGATTTGAACTCCTACCTAACTAGTTTATCACACTAAAGCATTACACAGTTATAGGACACACCAGAGAGATTATTTGGCTACCCCTTTCCCAAAGGTGTTTTCCAAAGTGAAAGACATCAGCAGGCTTGCAGGGTATGGGGTGGGCAGTGTGTGTGCATGGGCCATAACCCATTCATCTAGAGGTAGACACACCATACTCAGGCACATGCAGGCTTATATTCTGCAGGTACATGTATACAACTGCTAGATGACTACTGCCTTGTACAGTCATGTTGCACAGCTAGCATTTGCACCACAGTGTCTTTAAGGCTGAGAGATACCAGTAGCTAATTTCTGCAGTGAGTGACAATTGCACATCATGTGGTTTTAGCCATTTGGTTGTGTGCTGGGTGGGACAGGCCTCATGATGGAAGGATCTTTGCCACTGTCACTCTCTTCCACACATCTATGTATGTGTACTTTTGGCATATTATAGTGTGTTGTCCTTGAATGTATTCCTATCCAATGTGTGTGCAAAACATGACTGGTTCATACTGAGGAGTGTATGCACTAACATCTGAAACTGTCAGATATGTACGATCCACTGTTGTTGGCAGACATGGGCTTCATTTGTTTAAGTGTGTGAGCATGCCCGGTATGACCTTTCCATATGTTGTTGTCTTACATTGCCTTCATTTCTCTAAGTGTGTGAGCATGCCCAGTATGCCCTTCTGTATTGAATGTGTGACTACATTCCAGGTAGTTTGTACTCCAGTGCAGTTCTTTGTGTTCTACACCTACAGGTAGCAAGCTGTTTCTGCAGGACATCTGTAGATCAGTTGGCAATATGAGGTCAAACTGTGCAAGGGTTAGTGTGTACTGTAGCTGATTGTGTCTGTGCAGCTTCTGCTACATGGTACTGGTGTTAGCAGAGATATTCAGTCATGTGTACTATTATACACTGTGATGTTTTATGTCCTCAAGTACTGTCAGGGGCCATTTTTGCTCACAGTGATGCCCTCAAGACCACAGGGTAAATGCAGCTGTGTCCAGTATTGTGGTCAGATGCCTACATATTCATGGAAAGTTATGCCATTCTGGAGGGGGAGCTGCAGACATTTGCTGCTCAGTCTGTGTATCCAGTTCAGCACCTTGGCACAGTGCTGGCAGGGGATCCCATACTTGTACATCCAACATGACAGTATGGCCTTATCTTGCTGTGGCAATACCTCACAGATGTACAGATTCACACAGGTTACCCAGAGGCAGGGGTCATAAGTCAGGACATGACCCCTATTGTGGTGTACGGGCAAGTTTGCAGCCACCCATTTTTGTGTTTGCAGCCAGGGATAGTATGTGCACATGGCTGTATGTCTGACCTTACACACTCCATGCTGCCCATGCTCCCACTCCCTATTATTCTATCCTCTTCCATACATTATGCATACATTCTCTGATACTTTCCCTATAGTTATCACCTCATCACAGCTGTGTTTTGGTGTTGGTCCACAGTTCATGCAGTGGGACATGGTGAACTTGTTACTGTGGTATGTCCACATGGCCTTGCATATGGCTTATGTGGAGTGTGTTATGTTGTTATTTGGGTGTCCATGACATAACATACATTGGCAATACGAGTGAGATGCAGGCCTTTGGCAGAGGCCTGAAGGCCATTTGGTGGTGCAGGCAAGCTGTAGCAGGCCATTGCATTCTGTTAGTCCTACAGTTCAGACTGCCATACAGTATATTCCCCTGGGGTGACAGGGTAGCTATGCTAGGTGTTCATGCCAATACTGTTTATCAGTATTGATGAGGTGTTGTGGATGCTGGCAGGGTGCTACTTACAGCTAGGGACACACCTGCATGGGACTCCTGCACTGCATGCTGCATTATTTTGCTATTGCCATGCACAGGTGAGGGTCATATTGTACCCATTTCCAACAGCAGGGATACGACTAGAGAGGTACCTGTGGGTGGTATGTGACTGAGCTGGGTGCATGTGTGCTATGTACACTACTTGCATCTGACTCACAGATATGCATGGGGCATTCCAGTTATGCTGGCTTGTGCAGGGACATCAGCCATTTCCCAATACATCAGTCCTATCACCTTTGTGATCTGCAAGTGTTCGGCCAGATGACATTGGTATTCCCTACTACAAGCACAGATAATGTGATGCATACCTCTATGTACAATTCCAAGAGTGTGTCCATTTCAGGGTTACGTATTATATGCTGTATGTCTGGGGTACTTTTCCCTGTGTACTGCTTGAATATCTAGCCCAAGAGTCATGCCATGTCTATCTTTCAGATGGTGACACATATTACCACCATACATTTACAATGGCTAACTGCTAGCATGTGTTATACTAGGGGGAATTGTCTTTGGCACTGCAGTTGTGAGGACTTGGCCCTGTCATCGGCAGTAGTGGGCAATTGCCACCAGGTCAAACCTCAACATGCATACATACTGACCACTCTCACACAACACGAAACACACCAACCTAACACATGCATACCTGCATATTGTACAAATGCTACAATCTATCCTGCTACCTTGGCCACCTTAGGTCATCTGTGCTCCACTGGTATTATACCTACACATACATGTTACTACATGTCTACATCGGATTGGAGGGGGGGCACATCTGACTGTTATTACATTTCTACATAAGATTGGGGGGCACACTTGACTGTTACAATGTGTGTACATTGGATTGGGGGGCACACCAGACCATTACTACCTTTCTACATAGGATTGGGGGTGCACACCTGACTGTTTCTACATTTCTACATAGGATTGAGGGGCACACCTGTCTGTTTCTACATTTCTACACAGGATTGTAGGGGCACACCTGACTGTTTCTGCATTTCTAAACAGGACTGAGGTGGCACACCTGACTGTTTCTACATTTCTACATAGGATTTGGGGGGATACACCTGACACTTATACACATTTGTTATGACTGCACTGGCATGTCAGGTACTCTATTTCATTCCATATTCTTACCTATCATGCTGACTAGGGGCATATTAGTGTACTACAGCTTTTAGGTTTGATTGAACTGCATATCAGTTTCTGACTTCCTACCCTTCATAACTAACATCCCACTGTCTGACCTGCTGTAGTCGGTCTGTGTAGGCCTGGGGGTGGAGGTTACCCATAGCCATCATTCAGAGGTCTTAGCACAGCCTTTGTTTGTGTTTGTCTACACCTGTCCTGCTGGCTGAGACTGTTGTTAGGTATGTGAACCTCAAAGACTGGCATGTGTGAGTCATATGGACACACATGTGGCCCAGCACATTTCCTGCAGTGGGTTTTGTCGCCATGTGTAGTACTGGCTACTATAGTGACACCAGTATATGTTACAGATCTCATGATGCCACTGTAGGTGTCTACTATCTGCTGGCATCCCATTCAGCCACCCAATTAATTTGCATGCTCACATCCATACCATATATGCAAGTAACAACACATACTACTCCATTGGACAATTGGTAAGGAGAGTGACTTACCTTGTAGGTGTGTCAGTATTGAGGATGGTGTTTGAGGGCTGCCTATGTTGGATGCATATAGTACACTCCGTATACATGGTTGAGCACAGGTAGTGTCATGTTTGGCATCCATTTTCCTGTATGTGAGAGTCAAAACGTGGTGTCATTCCCTGGGTCCCTCCTGTGTCATTGTGTAGGTGCTATGCATTGCCTCTTTGTCAAAACCAGGGCATACTGGGCATGGCTCCTTCTGCCTACTGAGGCAGACTCAGGTTGTTCCTCCTCTGAGTCACTCCATACCTGTGCAGGCCTTGGCAATGGTGGGTGGCTGTATGGCCCTGCCCC
Organism: Protopterus annectens; assembly: GCF_019279795.1. Classification (NCBI taxonomy): domain Eukaryota; kingdom Metazoa; phylum Chordata; order Ceratodontiformes; family Protopteridae; genus Protopterus; species Protopterus annectens. The sequence continues at coordinate 770,877,381 of NC_056727.1, read as the reverse complement.
ATGCTGTCCCTGCTGCAGCTGGATCATATTGTGCAGCATGGCATATACAATGACAATTTGAGTACATGTAGCTGGGGAGTACTGCAAGGCTTCACCAGATGTGGATGAATCCAGGTACCAGAACCGTGACTTGAGCATCCCAAACACATGCTCTATTACAACTCTGGTCTGTGCATGTGCCTCATTATGGAGTTGTTGTTCGGATGTGTGTGCATTTCTGATGGGTGTCATCAGCCACGGCTCCAGTGCATAACCAGCATCCCCCACTAGGTGACCATAAGGGATGTCCTCACTGGCAAATCTCTGGTACAGCTGCATCAGATGCCAGATGTGGGAATCATGATAGCTTCCAGGGCAGCCAGCACACACATTCATTATAATGCCCTGGGCATTGCACGCAACCTGGCAGTTGGAGTGGAAGCCCTTATGGCTGATGTAGACCATACCACCTAACACTACAACCTGAGAGAGATGCACTTACATAGCCAAACTGGAAGCAAAGCTCTCTCCGGCCAAGATTGTGCTAGACAGTCAAGAGGAGAAGGTTAACACCTGCACTACATCTCACGCAATGCATAGCCCTTCAAAGCCACCACCATCAACACCCACACATAAAAACACTAAACCCACATATGCAGAAGCCTTTAATATTAACCTGCCCAAGCAACAAAGACCTCCGAAGCTGAAATGCAAAACACCAGTCACAACCAAAGTGACACATAGCTAACAACACCAGCGTGCCACCCAACAACAGCCCCTAAGGCAAGACAATGTACCCAACACTTTAGTCATAGGTGACTCTATAGTCAGGCACACTGATGTCTCACTCACCAGGCTGAACAAGGAGAAAATTACAGTCAGCTGCCTGTTGGGTGCCAGGATCTGCCAAATAACGGATGCACTCAAGTCACTCCACAACAAGTACAAATACGACTCTGTCATTGTCCATGCTGGAGTGAATGACTTGAGACGTACCTATCTGGACTACATGAAAAGAGACATGGAAGAGCTCTTGGATCATGTGGCCCAAGCAGGTATGAGCCTAGCCCTGAGTAGCATCCTGCCTTCGCCCAGAATGATACCACGATATAAGGACAAAATGATTGACTTCAACAATTGGCTAAGCTTCTGGTGTCATTCAAAGGGGATACAGTATCTGTCTGCCTGGGAAGACATGATCGACGAACCACGATGCTTTGCCAGAGATGGTCTGCACCTGTCACCTCTGAGATTCAGGTTACTGGTTAAAGCTCTTGCCACCCCTATATTGCCTTTTTTAGGCAAGGTTCAAAGGATAAAACCACCACCGTAACAGATACAAGCATGCAAAATCTGAAGGTAATGCTACTCAATGCTAGAAGTCTAAACCTCAAAATGCACTCTTTCAAGGCACTCCTAACAATGGAGAACACTGATATCTGTGCAGTAACTGAGACCTGGTTCAAGGCTCCAGAGAGCACCCCTGCAATACTAGGCTATAACTATTAGCACACTTTTCGGACACAAAACCAAGACCGAAACACTAAAGGTGGAGGAGTGTCCATATTCAGCAAGGATATTCACACCTCCAGGCTAGTTGCCCAACACAATGCATCTGAAATTCTCCAGGTCCAACTAACACTAGGTAAGACTGCAATCCAAATTGTAGGTTGCTACAGATTCCACACCATACTCCAAGATTCTCACTACACCTTTCTAAACATACTGGAAAATATTAAGATACAACCATACACCCTAATACTGGGTGATTTCAACTACCCTGCCATTAACTGGGAAAACTACTCGGGTACCAACTCCTTTTCCCAGCGGTTCTTGGAATTCATAAATTCCAATGCCCTGGTTCAACTAATCCATGGTGCCACCAGGGGCTCCAATATCCTAGACCTGGTCATTACCAACATGGGAGATAGATGCTCCACACCAGTGGTCACCCCCACATTGGTCAGGTCTGACCATAAGCAAATCACCCTTGACATCCACATCCCACTCCCATCCCCCAGTAAGGAAACCTCCTTAAAAAATTTCTCCAAAACCAACTTCATGCTACTGAAGTCAGATGTGACAAACTTCATGACACCCATGCAGACGGGATCTGAAAGTCTGACTGCAGAATCCTACACTAAGGCACTGCCATCCCCAATAGAACCAAGATGCTCTCCTCCAAAAAAAGGAAACCAATCTGGTGGTCCCCTGCTATAAACATCTATACAACAGAAGGAAGAAACTGTTGCAGAAAAGAGGAAAATCCCAGGATGCAAAAAACTCCCTCACCAGCCTCAGTAAGAAGTTGAGATCCCTCATAAAATCCTCAAAAGCTAGTTACGAAAATAAAATTGCCAAAGATTCCAAAGACAACCACAAGGCGTTCTATAGTTATGTCAAGAATTTAAATGGCAATGCTCAGATCTGCTCTGAGCTACAACAGAATGGCATTAAATTTACTGATCCCAAGGATATTGCCAATATCTTGGCAGATCGATTTAGTGCCAACTTCACCCCCCTCTCATCCCCTAAAGGCTCCATCTCAATATCAAAAGATTGCCAAATTCCGGTAATCACTGCCACACAGGTAGAAACCGCACTCTCCAAAGTTAAGAATACAGCATTCATGGGACCAGATGACATCCCAGGCTGTGTACTACATGAACTACAAAATGAACTTGCACCTCACCTAAGTGTCATGTTTAATCACCTCAGGCTTTGTGCCCACTGAGTGGCGCACAGCTACAGTTATCCCACTCCACAAGGTGGGATCCACCTTGGATCCCAGGAACTACCTTCCCATCAGTCTGACAAGCCTGATCTGCAAGGGCATGGAACGCATTATCATGGAACTTATAAACAAAGACATTGGCAACCTTCAAACATTAGACACCACCCAGTTTGGATTTGTGAAGGGCTGATCTTGTCTCCTGAATCTGATTGACTTCTTTGAATCAGTCTCCAGAGCTGTTGATGAGAGTAAGGCAGTCCGCACAGCCTATCTGGACCTCACCAAAGCCTTCAACACCATTCCCAACTCTGGAATCACAGATAAACTAACTAAGCTGGGCATAAATCCCTATGTCACTCGATGGGTTGCCAACTGGCTGACTGACAGAACCCAGACTGTAAAAGTAGCCGACTCCAAATCCAGCCTCCAGACAAGTGACAAGTGGAGTACCTCAGGGTTCAGTCCTGGGACCACTCTTGTTTGGCATCTACTTCTCTGAAGTACAGGCCAACACTAAAAGACTCTGGCTAACAAAGTTCGCAGATGACTGCAAACTGGGAGCCATTATTGAATCCCCAAATGATGTGGATATTCTACAAAAGGGCCTTACAGAAACAGATGCCTGGTGCCAGAGCCATGGGCTCAAGTTTAATGCCAAGAAATGTATAGTTATCCCCTTTGGAAAAAAACATGTACTCATGAATTACCACATAGGTGGCAGTACACTAAACATTGAACATGTCATGAGAGACTTAGGGACACAGGTGGACAGTGGTCTCACTTTCGATAACCACATCACCACAACAATCAGGAAATCCTTCTATGTGGTACACCTCATCACTAAGGGCTTTCATCCAGAAAAAAGGAGGTCATTGTCTCACTGTACTCATCCCTCATTAGACCCATTATAGAGTATATTGCCCCATTTGGTATGTACCTCACAAGACATCTGCAACAGCTGGAAAGGCCACAGAAATACCTCACTAAAAGAATCACAGGCCTAAAGCAGATGCCATATGCTGACCGTCTAAAAAACCTACAGCTATACTCTGTGGCATATCATCTATTCACAGGTGATCTCTGCTTAACATACAAGGCCATGTCAAACCCAGAGCTGTTGGACATGCTCCATTTAAAGAAATCCCAATCCCTCAGAGCCACACGCTCCAGGGATCTAAACCTTGTCATCACAATGAACAAAACATGCTGGAGGGATAGGTTCCTGACCCAGAGACTCCCCATACTCTGGAATAGACTGCCCATATGTGTCAAGCAGAGCGCCTCCTTGGCCCTCTTCAAAAGGAATCTTGATGATTGGATGGGAGATAGGAAATTCACCCCGAGGATCATGTCAGTCACCCTGCTAGACAGGGGTCCAGAGAAGTAAATATTGTGGGAAGACATATCCAGGGAATTGTTATGGCTAGGCTTGTATAGGCCCTAGGGCCAATAGCCTAGTACCAACCTATGAACCTATGAACCCTACCCCACTCACCAGGTGGTGCTTTGATGTGTATGTGCGTGATGTCTGTAGCACCCACTACCTCAGGGTATTCTGCTATTTGGTGGAAGAGATGCATATTGCTGGCCAAATTCTCATGGGCATTGGGGAAATATACGTGTTCACCTGCATGTGCTGACATGGCATCCAGGAACTGGTGGAGGACCCTGGATGCTGATGCCTGTGAGATCCCCATTATATCTCCAGTTGGCCTTTAGAAGGTACCTGTTGCTAGTATTCTTAGGCCTACACATACCTTGGTATCCATTGGGATGGGTTCCCCTCTGTTAGTTCTGTGTATCAGGCGTTGGCACAGCTCAACAATTTGCTGTAGGTGGCCCCTGTCCACCCTATAGCACTCCACTATCTCCAGCTCATATAGCCCCTGGTAGGTTACCCTGGGTGTGTGCAGTTTTCTCTGTCTCCTCACTATGGGTTGGTTGACAGCATTCTCATCCTCACCACCTTCAGCCTTTTCCACTTGTTGATGTATGAGAGCTATTGCAGCCCCTATCGTTTTGTTGTTTTTGTTAAAATTCCCCCACTTGTATATACCAGTGGTGTAGAGTATGTTGAAAAAAACAGAGGGAAAGTTGTTTACATAGTCTATAGCAGTGTTGTGGGCTGGGCTGGTCTGCTGCCTGTGCAATTGGCTGATTCTGATACATTTCACCTGCCAGCTATCCTAGTTCTCCTAGATTATCTTCCTACTGCTGTTTTCCCTTCCCATTGCCTTCCTGTTTAAGCTCAGGCACGCACCATGCAAACACAGTGCTCAAATTTGCACAGAGCTGCTATTTCCTGGTTATTATTTTTTTTCCATTTAAAACCCACTTAGGCAATGTAAAGAGTGTGAGGCAGTCTCAGACACACCCTTTTGCTTAGCTCTGCTAAGCTAAGAGCAAACCCGAGCCACAGGGCTCCAATCTGCTTACAGTATGCCTAACACTCTCCCCATGATGTCAACTAACTCTTAGGCTTGCACCAAGCTATTCCTGCTCTTACACTGTTGGGTGCTGACTAGCATGCAGGGGCAATCTGGAATTTAGTATCATTCCCCTCATTTGCATAGGATTGCCTGCTGATGCTTAGTTACAGATCCCAGACTGAGCCTCCCCCCTTAGCAACCACTATTCACTGGCCATGTTGTCTTCTGCCTGCCATTGAGTATATTGACAAAATAGTGATTTTGGTTAAAATGCTTATTTTAGGGTTTTATTTTATTTTTCGCCTGATCCCATTTGCGCGCCACTGCCCTACACTTAAACGGTTGAGATTGGCTAAAAAAATAAAAGTTATTTTTTTTTATTTTTGCAACTGTTTTCAATGCCAATGGCCATATATATGGCCATTGGCATGCTTTCTACATAATATCCACCCTTTATTTGGAGCTGTCATGGCTCCGTTTTGTAGTTTGCAGAAATGTACTCGGTTACTAACTGAGTACATTTCTGCAGATTACACTAGTCCTGCACGTCCGGCTTCCAGCTTCCTGGATCCCAAATTCACCTCATTTGTATGGATTTCACCTGCAAATGGGGTAATTTGCATACAGGAGCTGAGTCTGTGCAAGACTAGTTCAGGAGCGCCCGTGCACATCCCTACAGTTTATTTCTGGATCGCACGGCAGACATATTGCCTACTGGAGCTCCTGCATTAGTCCTGCACACTGTGCAGGGCAGGGCTTGCTGAATCTGGGGTAATGTGTTGTCATTAAGCAATTCTAGGACAATCCATTTTAGTAGTTTATTCCAGATTTTATTTAAATATGTTACCATTTATCATAATCCTCCTTAGTAGATCCTTATTAGCAGCATCATGCAGAAATATTGTCATTGTAAAATGTACTACCATTTCATACCTGAAACATGCATAGTAGATGCTTATATGAAACAATTCCAGATGACTTTTCACATGTAAAAAATGTACTACCATTTCATATATTGCAGCTACTTAATTATTTGCTAAGTAAGCACTGATAATAAAGTACATACTGTACTACTAACAACTTATAAGTCAATTTACCATCTCCATTTTGTATGTCTCTAACTTACCTCAAATTTTCATAATCCATACTTTGCATTTCTTTTTTTTCTGTTCCCCCCATTTATATTAATGTCTCCATGGGTCCAGAGATCCAGGAACAGTCAAAACACATACTTCCTAAGTCAGGAAATGTTCACCCCGTTGCACACCCAGGGGCATTCTTACATGGTGAGGGTGGTGGTTTTGGTCCTGTAGACACCCTGATGTGGTACAGCCTACTAAGCCATGGAACTCATGAGTTTCAGGACTTGGTAGAGGATGTGGTGGAGAGGGCAGTAGAGGGACAACTTCAGACAATACAAAATCTTTAGTGGGTGTGAGACTTACTGCCCCAGTCAGCTCCAACCATCAAGCCACCCCAAGCCATCAGACAGTGGAAATGTCTGAGTTCCTGTGGACCAGATGTGCTTAGCAGCAACTCTTTATTACCTCCCTCCTTCTCTAATCCTCTCTCCTGCACCCTCTAATATAAAAAAGAAACTGAAAAATAGTGGAGCTATCCCCCAAAAAGTACAGAAACCCCTTGTCTCTCATCTTCACTAGCAAAACCCTCTTGATGTGTTCTTTCTGAATGTCCCTCTTTGTTATGTCTACCATTTGTCAGGCTTTCCTATCTTCCCTTTCCCATCTTTTAATGAAACAGTTAGGGTGCCCTCATAAGGACACCCCCTATAGAAAATGTCTAAAACCTATTTATACTTTTTAAAAGTTATTTTATATAGCTATGCTGCATGCTGCTTGCCTTATCTATCTGTCAGTACTTTCACCAAGCTTGAGCATAGCTATGTTCATCCATGATATCCTAATACTTTCAAATTCATATGAACATTTACACTGTGACATATTACTTCCCAAATGTTTAAAGCATAACTTCTCCAACTTTAAGCATTTTATAAAGGTAGATATTTCCTCACAGAAAACAGCTAAAAAACTCTCGGATGAGTATTAACAAACTAAAAACAAATATTAAAAAACACCACAGCTGAATGCCATTGTGGGACTAGTTTTAATAAGAAAACTAGAAAAACTGAGCCCTTTCACCCTAACAGCATTACGGGCTTCATCAGAGTAAGCCATTACAATAGAACAGCAGCTCAAATAGGTTCAATAATCACATGATTGGTCCCCGGAAAATGTAGTTTAAAGAAACCATTAAATATAATAAAAATTAGATAAAAACAACTATAGCAATCATTTATTATTTAAAAATCCCTGAGTAGGAATATATTAGAACTCTTATAAGAAATCATGCAATTAAGACCCCCGATATCTGAAAAAATATTATCTATTTAACTTATGGTTCAACTTTCCCTAGATGTTAGAAGCCCTCAGCTTAAAAACACTGGTCAGTTAGCAACAATCATTGATATCAGGGGGTGTAGTGGCATCCAATCTTATTTGTCTCACAGTCTCCTTCATCTCTAACTTAGTTTTATCATCATCTCCTCTGTCAGTGGCAATAATTCTATCAATAACATAAAATATGAACCTCTCAAAATTAATACAGGACACACTGTGGGTATAAAGAGCACTGGTGGTTTTCTTATTTTTTATGTCTCTAACATGTCCAGCTATTCTGTTTTTCAACCTGTGGATAATTTTGCCCACATAAAAAGCAGAGCAACTCATACAGGTTGCAATATAATCCACCATTGTGGTATTAGAGTTACAGTACCCTGGGCAGGAAATACTACAGTGGTAGTTATCCAAAGCTACATATGGGCTAACATTGATGTATTTACAGAATCTACATGTATTACACTTAGCCATTTTAGGCCTGTACCTTTTGTCATTGTTGATTTTAATTTGCTCAAGGAACCCCTTAATGTTCATGCCTCTACTAAAGGTCACATTTGGTCTCTCACCGAGATGTTATTTCATTTCTTGATTGAAAACACAATCACAAGAATAATTCAGTACTAATCTTAATTCTCCTGTTTCCTGGTTATATGGCAACACAATAGCTTTTTCATATTATTATTATTATTATTTCATATTATTATTATTCACCCAGACAACCTTCCATCTAATTTTCTCAAGCTAGCTTCCGATGGCAAAGTTCTTCCCATCACCATACTTATCAACCGTTCAATCCAAGAATCCCATGTACCCCTCCTCTGGAAGAAAGCATTCATCATTCCCCTCAACAAAGGAGGAAACAATACTGAAATCTCCAACTTTTGTCCTATAGCCATCCTGTCCCTTATCTCAAAAGTCCTTGAGAATGCATACACTTGCAACTCCTTCCCTACCTCCTAGGCAATAAACTTCTTTCCCCTACTCAACATGGAATTATACCTGGATATAGTACTAGCACTCCCCTTCTATCCTTCCTTGAAATCGTCAACCACGCCCAAAATTCTGGCAACATTGTATTTACCCTTCTCTTAGACTTACCAAAGGCCTTCAGTACTGTTTCCCATAACTTTCACTTGTCCAAACTCTCTCTTCTCAACCTCCCCCCCATTAATTGGTTTTCCAATTACCTTTCTAATAGATGACAAGCTGTCAAGTGGAACAATAGTACCTCTTCCTTCCTTTACACCCCAACAGGATTTCCAGAAGGCTCAATACTGGGTCCCTTACTTTTTAACATCTTCATTAATAATTTCATCAGTGCATTCCTAATACCAAACTTGTCCAATACGTGGATGATTCCACCACAATTTGTTATGCTCATTCCCTCCCCAAACTCAAGCAACTAACACAAGATGCCTTCTCTTGTACCGAGACTTGGATGCTGAATAATCACCTTGCTCTCAATGCATCCAAAACCAAATTCATAATCTTTACCCCATCTAAAAACACCTCTATTGATAAAAGCTCCGTCTCCACAGGAAGTCAGAATAAGATTCCTATTGAAATAGTCTCTCATACAAAACTTCTAGGTGTTATCATTGATGAACATTTAAAGTTTGTCATTCATATACAAACTAGTTTTAAGAAAACACACCAAAAGCTTGGAATGCTGTACCATCACACCCGTTATCTCACTCCCTCATCCAAACATATACTCTTGATTTCCTACCTCATCCCCTCTCTCTTGTATGGAGCCCGTGTCTTCACCAACCATCAATCCTCCCTAAAGTCAAAACTGTCTTCCTGCTACAATAAAATCTCTAAGTTTACTACTGGGACCAAATGCTCCTCCCACCACTGTGATGCACTCCACTCCCTGAACTGGCTGGAACTCCCCAACTATCTCTCTTACATTCAACTGTTAACTGCTCACAACCAACTATCTGCCCCTCCCTATCCTCCATACTCACCTTGCATCATCCTGACAGAATACTCAGGTCAAGTAACAAGAACCTCCTCAAATTGTGCTAACACTTACGCATACCAGGACAATATCTCCTGTCTTTCCCCCTTGCTTATTTATGGAATTCACCCCCTACATATAAATCACCCAAAACCACTCCACCTACAAGACCATGCTCCATTCCCATCTCTCTTCTTAATGAGAATGCTCATGCTCTCACTCCACCTGACTCCCTCTATTTCATTTCTGCTCCCGCATTCTTTTTTTTCTACTCCCTCTCATTTTTTTTTCTTTCTCATAACTCAAGGTATTCACCTCTCACTCTTCTACTCTCTTTTAATTCTTTCTACCTCTCACCTCATGAAACTATGAGTGCATATATGCCTGCACTCCAAATTATACTTATGTATTCAAAAATACTTGTGTTTTAATTTCATTCAATGCTTTGTTACAACACCTTGCTCAAATGTTATTATTCTTTCGTAAATGTTACTGTGTTTTAGTAGTTTTTGAAAACTGCATTGTACTTGTTAGTTTTGCTGATATTAGCTTTGTAATATTTGTATATGGAGCTTTTCTCCCCAGGCCTCCATTAGAAATGGGCTCATTTTTGGCCCAATGGGCTTTCCTAGTTAACAAACTGCAAATAAAATAAATAAAATAAATATTGTGTAGAGAAAATAGAAGTGATTATTGTACCTTCCTCGGTCAATAAAATTGGGGTATATACTTCGGTAAGTTTCTTGTTAACCTGGTTCCGAATTTTAGTCAATAACTTTAAAGGATAACCTCTATCTTTTAACATATCTATCAGGTTGAACATTTCCTTCTCAAAAAATTATTGTCACTCACCAATCCTGAAGTTTGCACCATTTGTCCTTTTATTACACTCTTTTTTTTGGTGCAAAGGGTGACAACTATCAAAATGGAGATGTGTATTAGAATAAGCATTTTTTCGAAATATACTAGACCCCAACTTCCTAGTCTCCATATCTTTATAAAGGGATATGTCCAAATAGTCAATCTCTTGAACACTGACCCTGTGAATAAATCTGAAACATGAAGTAGTGTTGTTAAGATAATCTATAAACGTACATATTCCTTCAGTGTCACCTCTCCATAATATTAAGATGTCATCCAAAAATCGTAACCAGGAGATAATGTCCGTCATAAATGAGGATGTAAAAATGTGACGTCTCCCTTTCTGCTAAAATTAAATTGACATGCACGGGAGCACATTTGGCTCCCATTGCCACCCCCAAAATTTGACAAAAGTATTTCCCTTCAAAGTGCAAATAAGTAATACAATTTCCAGAAATTCCACTATTAAATTCCTTTTTACTGTGTGTATACCATCTATATTAATAAGCCCCTCACTAAAAAATTTAATTCCCTCCTTGTGTGGAAAAACTGAAAATAGGTTGATAACATCCACCATTACAAACATTTAATCTTCATTTAAAGGTAAATCTCTCAATATTTCTAAACAGTGCCATGAATCTCTAAGTATGTATTTGTTTTTACTAACAGCCTTTTTTGCAGTGTAAATCTATATAAGCAGCTAGTGGCTCAGATTTCGAATTCCTAGCTGCCACTATCAGCCTGAAATGGAGGTTGTTCAAATCTTTGTGAAATTCTGAATTCCATAGATTGATGGAATAACTGGTGCTTCCACAGTCAAAAAGGAATACTCTGCATAATCTATCAAATCTTGTATTAAGAAATCAAATAACAACCAGTCAGTTTTGGCCTAGGCCCTGTTTATCTCATTCGTGGAAACTCTTTCGTAGGAGTTTTCATCATTCAATATATCATACATTTTACTCACATAATCCGCCTTCCCATCAAGGTGGGGTCTGAGATTGCTTTGTATGTCAGACAGTGGTCACCTCTGAGGGGTCTATATGAGACTGAGTAGAGGGACAGGGCTTTTAGCCTATTTGTATAGGGTAGATGTTTGAGGCCGTGTATTCTCCTGGTGAGGAAGCACTGTGGCCTCTCTAGCTGCTGCATGTGCTTTATAAGGTACATGCCAAAGGGGGTATTGCACTCAATAATTGGCCTCATAAGGGAAGAATACAGAGATGTTATGACCTCCTTGTCCTGGATGAGATATCCTTACTTATGAAGTGGGCCATGTAGAAAGCTTTCCATACATTGGAAACAACATGGTGGTCCAAAGTCAGGCTGCTATCAACCTGGTTGCCCAAATCCCTCATGACTGATTGCATGCTTAGGATGTTGTTATTAATGTGATAATATGTGGGAACATCACTCTCCCCAAAGGGGATGATGATGCATTTTTTGACATTCAGCTTGAGGTCATGTTTCTGGCACCAATCATTTGTTTTGAGTGAGACCCTCTTGGACAGCATCCATGTCACTTGGGGAATTGATGACCATGCCCAGCTTGCAATCATCTGCAAACTTGGTCACCCATAGCCTACTAGTTTTGACCTGCACCTTAGAGAAGTATATCCCAAACAACAGAGGGTCCCAAGACTGATCCCTGGAGTATAACGCTTATTATGGGTCTCCTGCTTGAGGTGGCTTCCCCTATTTTTATTAGGTGGGTTCTATCAGTGAGCCAGTTTGCTACCCATCTGGTAACATATGGATTGATGCCTAGTTGAATGAGTTTATCTATTATGACCAAGTGGGAAATAGTGTCGAAGGTTTTGGCCTGGTCAAGGTAAATGGTGTGCATCATCTTCCCTTCATCTATGGCTTTGGTGACTGTCTCAAAGAAGTCAACCAGATTTAACAGAAATGACCTCCCCTTGCCAAAGCCAAAGTATGTGGGTCGAGTGTTCGGAGGTTGTCAATGTCCCTGTTAATGAGGTCCATGATAATCTGTTCCATGGCATGGCAGATCATGCTAGTTAGGCTGATGGATCTATAATTTCCTGAATTGGTGGATGCTCCACCTTTGTGTAAAGGGATGACAGTGGCTGTCCTCTACTTGGTTGGGACAAACCTGTCCTCAAGCTTTGCTTGAATAGGGTGCCTAATGGTGCTGCAAGTTCATCCCTGAGTTCATGTAGGATGCAGTCTCAGATGTTATCAGGTACCATGGAGGCTGTATTTTTTGCCTTTGAGAGGGCAGTGATGACCTGTTCCCTAGAGATAAGAGGAGGGGGGCAGGTACTGGGGATGTCCTGATTTACTGATGAGGGGACAGAGGGGTGAAGTTTTAACTGAATCTGTCAGCCAGTAGGTTGGCTATATATACAGCATTTGTGTATGTGGTGTCCTTGACCACCAGTTCTGAACAGATCTGGGTGCATCCTTTGAGACTGCGAACATATATAAAGAAGGCCTTATGATTGTCTTTAGTAGCTGTGGCCAATTTGGACTCGAAGTTGGCTTTAGAGGATTTCACTAGTGCTCTTGTTTGCTTGTTCAGGCTAAGGAAAGATTGCTTTCAACTGGGATACTGTTCCTTCTTGGTCCTGGACAGCAATTTTTTTTTCCTTTTGTTATATAGTTTATTTACTGCAGATGCCCACCAGACAGGTTTACTCCTCCTTGTGGAGGATGATTTTGTCCTTTTGGGTATTCCTGATTCCATGCATCTATATAAATTCTTGTATAGTACTTTGGTGTAGATTTGGACATTGGTACCCGTTCCTACAGAGGGGGAGGGGGCTGTGAAGCTGTTTATACCATCCCTCAGGAGGTTGTAATCAGCTTTGGAGAAGTTTTTTTGTCTGACCTTAGCTAGAGGGGGTCAGGGGAGATGGTGACTTTGAAAGTGACCACTGTATGGTTAGATCTTACTAGGGAGGATGATACTTTAGGGGTGCTGCAATGGTACCTCATGTTCATAGGTGTGTACTAGGCTAATGGCCCTGGAGCCTTTACAAGCCTAGCCCATAGAAGTGCCCTGGCATCATGCTGCCTGACGTTATTTCCCAGTGCCTCTATCAGTAGAGCCACTGGAGTCATCCCTGGAGTGAACTGTCTATTTCCCATCCACTCATCAAGATTTCTCTTGAAGAGGGCCAGTGAGGTGCTCTGCTTGACATGTATGGGAAGTCTATTCCAGAGCATGGCCAGTCTCTTGGTTATGAACCTGTCCCTCCAGCATGTTCTCTTGATTGTGGTAATGAGTTTGAGGTCTCTGGAGCATGTGGTGCGGAGGGATTGAGTTTTCTTTAGATGTAGCATTACTAACAGAGCTGGGTCAGATATGGCTTTGTAAGTCAAGCAGAGATCACCTCTTAGTAGACGATATGAGACAGAGACTAGCTGGAGTTTTTTGTGTCTGTCCATGTACGACATGTGTTTAAGGCCTAGGATCCTCTTCATGAGGTACTTTTGTGACCTTTCCAGCTGTTGCATGTGTCTAGCGAGGTACATGCCAAATGGGGCATTATATTCGATGATTGGCCTAATGAGGGAAGAGTAGAGAGAGATGATGACCTCTTTCTTCCTGGATGCAAAACCCTTGGTAATGAGATGTACCACATAGAAGGACTTTCTGAACACAACGGCAATGTGGTGGTCGAAGGAGAGGTTGCTGTCAACCTGTGTCCCCATATCTGTTATAATGCCTTCAGTGTTCAGTGGGCTCCCATCAATGTGCTAATTAGTGAGAACTGAGTTTTTCCCAAAGGGGATGACAATGCATTTTTTGGCATTAAGGTTAAAGCCATGGTTTCTACAACAGTCATTGGTCTCAGTGAGGCCTTTCTGTAGGATGTCTACATCACTTGGGGAGTTAATAATGGCTCCCAGCTTGCAGCTGTCTGCAAACTTGGTCAACCAGAGTCCCTACATGTTGGCCTGGACTTCTGAGAAGTAGATGCCAGACATGAGAGGACCCATGACTGATCCCTGTGGGACTACACTCATGACTGGACAGCAGTCTGACTTGGGTCCACTACTTTCACACTGTGGGTTCTAGCTGTGAGCCAATTTGCAACCCATCTAGTGATATACTGGTTGATGCCTAGTTTGGTGAGTTTATCAATAATTCCTGAGTGGGGAATGGTATCAAAGGCCTTGGCAGATCGAGGTAGGCTGTATGAACTACCTTGCCCTCATCCACAGCTCTGGGGACTGACTCAAAGAAGTCAACCAGGTTGAGCAGGCATGATCTACCTTTCATAAAATCAAACTGAGTGGGATCTAAAGTCTGGCGATTTTCTATATACTTGTTAATTAGGTCCATGATGATGCACTCCATAGCCTTACATATCAGACTCATCAGGCTAATGGGGAGATAATTCCCAGGGTCTGTAGTTGCTCCCCTTTTATGGAGAGGGATGACTGTAGCAGTGCACCATTCGGTAGGGACAAAGCCTAAGGTGAGGCTGTGATTGAACAGGGCACACAGATGTGGTGCTAGTTCACTTTGTAGTTCATGTAGAACACAAACAGGGATATTGTTTGGTCCCATGGAAGCTGTATTCTTGGCCTTGACCAACGCAGCTCTAACCGGTCCTGCAGTAATGCTAGCTGCCTGGCATTCATCCAGTATTGTGATTGGTCCTTTGGGGGGGGGGGTAAAGTTGGCACTGAATTTGTCGGCCAGTATGTTGGCAATATCTGTTGGCTCAGTATAGGAGGTACCATTGTGCAGTAACTCAGAGCAATGGGTGTTGCCGTGGAGATTTTTGATGTAACTATAAAAGGCTTTGTGGTTGTTTTTAGTGTCTGCCGCAATTCTGCCTTCATAGCTGGCTTTAGAGGTTTTGATGAGGAACCTTAACTTTTTGTTGAGGCTAATAAGGGAGTTTTTCCAGTCTTTGAACATCACCATTTTCTGCAAATGTTTCTTCTTTCTGTTGTAGAGCTTATTAATGGCAGTGGACCACCAAATTGGCTTCCATTTTTTGGAGGAGAGTGTCTTTGTTCTGTTGGGTATGGCTATTTCTATGTATTTATGTACATGTTCATACAGTGCATTGGTTATGATTCGGCAGTCATGCATCTATTTGCCATCGACATGAGTACCGTCAAGTTAGCCACCTCTGTTTTTTTGTTTTTAGGAGCCCAAAGTCAGCTTTGTAGAGGTTTTTCATGGTGGTTACCTTTGCCGGGGGGGGGTATGAGATGTGGATTTCCATGGTGATTAGTTTGTGGTCGGATCTAACCAGGGAGGAATTGACTATTGCTGTAGAGCAATGGTTGCCAATAGTAATATCAGGGTCAAGGATGTTGCTTCCTCTAGTGGGGGTAAGAATGAGCTGGTCCAGGGCATTGGAACTGATGAATTCCAGGAAACGTTGACTCAGTGTATTGGTGCATGAGTAGCTTTCCCAGTTGATGGAGGGGTATTTGAAGTCACCTAGTATAAGAGTGTTGGGTTGAACCCTAATAGTTTCCAGGGTGCTTAGGAATGTGGAGTGAGACACTTGGTACATGGTTTGGGGCCTATAGCAGGCTACACTTGGCTAATACTAAGTCCAAGATATTATCACCTCTTGTGGGGGTATTGACTAGCTGTTCCTGGAGTTCATAAATTCAAATGCCATGGAACAACTAGTCACCGTCCCCACAAGAGGAGAAAATATACTTGATCCCACGAACATGGGGACAAATGCTCAAAATGCCGAACCATATCTCATTGTGACTCATGGTGAGATCAGATCATAAACTAAATCCACTAGGAAATCACCCACCCCAAACAAAAAGAAAAGAAAGAACAACTTTTTAGCAACTTTAAAGCCACACTCACAGTACAGGTGTGGTATCCCCCCAAGGCCTCTGGGACTGGAAACCAAAACCCAACACAACCTGCAGAAGCCCTTCACCTTCAATGAACACCTTCAGGACTGATCAGGACAAGAACTCAAATCCCAAGACAAATCTCCAACTCTGGTGGGCAAACGTCTGTAATGGTGGACCCAAGCCATAAAACAAAAACAGAAATAAGAGGAGAAAGCTATTACAGCATAGATGATAAATCAAAAGCAAAGAAACAAAAGGAAGGTATCTTTGATCAGCACTCAGCAGCATCCCACATAAAACCTCTAGAAAAAAACAAATCCAACTTTTAGATTCAAAAATGCCTCAGATTCAAAAAGACAATCATAAGGCCTTCTTCAACTATGTCAGAAACAGCCTAGAATTCCCCCATAATGAAACAATTAGAACCAACCCACAGAAAAAGCCACTGACAGACAGGTTCAGGGTCAGCAATACAAGACAGGGACAGCCAAAACTTAAACCCCCTAAAAAGACTGAGTGTAGGAGAGATGCTCACATGCCAAATGTGCAGCCTCAAACTGCTCTCTACAGCTAAAACACAGCTCCAATGGACCAGATGCTAAAAGGCTAGCATCCCTATGAACTCAATGAAGAACGCTGTGTCGCATTATGAGGCAGCTGTTTAAAACACTCCTCACTCAGGCAGCTGGTTAATCTCTGGCTGCAACTGTGGTCCCATTCCACAAAGGCCTTGCCTCTACGTGGTCCCACATTCATAAGGCCATAAGCTAATCAAGCCTGGTAACCTTAAAGCATGTTTAAGGATCATAAAAACACTCATGTAGGAGGAGGATCATGATCATAGACCTTGGAGTCAACCATAGGTAGATTTGTTGGAGGCAGATCTTGTTTGTTTGGCTTTGTCACTTCTTCAAAACAGTTTGAAAGGCTATTTACACAAAAAAGGCAGTCCATACAGCCTACCTGAAAGGGAGGCCATAGCTGGCTAACACCCCACTCGGGTATTAACAAAACCCACATCCCACATTTGCCAGTACAGGCAAACATAGGAGGACTATGTATTGACAAGTTTGGCGGATGACTGCAAACTGGCCATAGTGATAGTACATCGACATCACAGAGACATCCTTCAGAGGTCTCACGGAAACTGATAGCCTGGTGCCAGAGCCATGGCCTGAAGTTAAAGTCAAAAAGTTATACTACTTCTCCCGGAAAAAAACACCTAAACCCCCAAGCTACCTATAGGTGGCAAACCCACTAAGCACAGAAGAGTTATCAGGGACCTGGGGAGGTTGACAGTGGCTCTCGCTTGAAGCTCACGAAAGAGTCTAAAAGACCTTCTACATTGCCCACCTGATCGCGAAGGGATCTACATCCAGATCAAGTGAGGTATAAGGCAGTTAGCCTAGTATAAACCTAAGAACCTATTTGCATTGATAAAATCGAGGAATCTCTGGACATTTGTCTTCTGGCATGAGTAGTTATTCCATTCTATGGTTGGGTAGTTAAAGTCACCCAGGATCAAGGAAAAGAGTTGAATCATGATAGATTAGAAGAGGTCCAGATAGGTGGAATGGGCATCTTGAGTAAATTTGGGGCCTGTAGCTAGCTATGATTTGAATAGGGGTCTTGTCAGTGGTTAACTGCACCTGGAGTGTCTCCTGTGCATCCTACTGTTTGACCAGCCTGGAGGTGTGTGTGTCTTTAATACATATTGAAAATCCACCTCCTTTGGCTTTGTTGTCCACATATTAGGGTCTGAATGTATGACAGGATGAGAAACCAGGTAAGGCTGAGGTGCTCTCCACAGCTTTGAACCAGGTTTCTGTGACTGCACAAATGTCAGCATCTTCCAGGGTTATGAATGCTTGCAATGAGTGCAGTTCATGTTTGGACTCCTAGCGTTTAGCAGCATGACCTTTAATTTGAAATTTTTATGTTGGTAGAATCGACCTCATGACTTTTCCTAAAAAAGATACCATGGGGGAGGCACGGGCCTTTGTCAGAAGCCTGAAGCCCAAGTGAGACAGATGCAGGCCGTCTCTAGCAAAGCATTGTGGTCTGTCGATCACATCTTCCCAGGCTGTCAGGTACTGGATCTCCCTGGAATGACACCAGAATCTAAGCCAATTATTAAAGTCAATCATTTCTGTTTGTATTGAGGCATCATTCTGGTGATGGTATAATGCTGCTTAAGGTTAGGGACATACCTGCCTGGGACACATATTCAGCGAGCTCAATCATGTCTCTTTTCATATAGTCCAGGGAGGTACATCTAAAGTCATTCATGCCAACATGGACTATGGCAGAGTCATAACTGTACCTTTTTTTTGAAAGACTTAAGTGCGTGTGTGATATGGTGGATTCTGGCACCTGACAAACAACTAACCATGACTTTCTCTTTATCCAGCCTGGTGAGAGGCACATCTGTATGTCTCATAATGGAGTCTCCTATGACTAATATGTTGGTTTTATGGTTAGGCCTTAGTAGTGGCGAGACAGGTGTGTGGACTATGTGTGGTATGTGGTGTGGCGGATTGTGGAGTTTGGGTGTGTTTTTGCCTCTGAGGTCTCCTTTGTTTAGGTTTGTTTTTGTTGAGAACTTCTGCATATGTGTGTGTGTGTGTGTGTGTGTGTGTGTGTGTTATGTGTGTGTGTTTTATTTAGTTGTGGGTGGTGTTTGAGGTGTAGTGGTTGTGTTGATAACCTTCTCATTGCCAAATATACTGGCTTGTGAGGGAGACAGTATAGACTATAGGTTCTTAATGTAATTGCATCTCTCACAAATTGTGTCCCTAGGTGGTAGTAGATTTTGGTTAATGAACATTCATTACTGGAAGATAAAAAGGGATAACACAAGACCAAAAGGGAAATTTCCAATAGGGGAGAATAAGAATCAGAAAGAGAAAGTTTAAGTATATCCCTCCACTGGTTAAAATGAAAAGGAAATAATCATTTCAGAGTAGCATCATTAAATATTTAATATTATTCTAAATGAGGTAAGAAGAATTGCTGAGCTTCAGTGGTATGGTACATTAGATGTAGATGCTGTGTGACATAAGCTTTATCTCTGTACAATTCAAGTTGAAGCAGTATGGTAATGGACAATGTACAGGAGTAACTACATTATGTAAAATGCAATTAAAATATTAGATGTATGAATTGTTAAGGCTGGAAGTCTTATGACTGTAGAAGTTAGGTGGGGGGATGAGGTATTTAGGATAATAAGGGTATAATCTTATATAGGGGTCAAAGAAAGGAGATTTTTGTTAGATGATTTAAATAAAATATGGGACCATCATTTCTTTTGTACATCGGTGTAGTTTGCTGTTGATCTCTGTTTTCCAGTCCTGTTCCTTTTGTTGTTTTGTTTTTTTATTCTGTACAGGAACTCCAGTGGAAGAAGACCAACTAGAAGCAGAGACTTCCGACTGGTCTAGTGGTCTATTGCTTTGGTTACCATGAGAAAAATATCCTGGAGTGCCTCCCAGCTCTAGAAAAGATGGCTCCCCACATGCTAAGATTAGGCACTGGAAAAGTCAAAGAGGATGTGGCTGACCACCAGTTCATATTGTCTGAAAGAACTATACCAGAGGAAGTCAAAAAGATAAGTGAGTGATCTGAGGAACAGCCAATGGCCAGTACAGGTTCACCCACTATATGCTAAGGTGTACACCTAGTCTGTGGCACCAGCAAGTCTCCTTCATAAGTACTTTTTTCTTTCTAAGTGTAGCAGGAATGGAACCAGCAGGACCCAAGTAAGTATCCATGCTGTAGCCATGGAAAAGATGCCAAAAGTGGTAAATGTTGCTGGAACAAGTTGGTGAGAAGGTAATTTGTCACTGAATATCCACAAGTAACACACACATTCACATTTCTTATTCCAGCCCCTTCGCAATGTAAAAGCACAAGCAGCAAATATATCCCCTGTCAGCACTCCTTTTAAAGATATAAATATGCTGACAAAAAAAAGAAAATGGTAGGTAGGTTTTCATAAAATGAGAAAAAAACATTACACTAATAAAACACATTCCTCCCTATCCAAAGTAAAACTTAGTAATGCAATATAAAGTTTACACAGGCAGTACATGCTTTTCTCAAATTTAGTCCCTAATTAGTTAAAAATACAGCAACAGCTAAGAATAGTGGTTCCTGACTGGAAATGTCTGATATTGATAAAAAATACTGGGTTTCTTAAAAGGGAAAGGTTGACTTTTAGTCAAAAAATAAATACAATAATAAATAAAATAATAAATATATATTGTATAAATATTTTATAATAAATAAAATAGTACTTTCTTAAAAGGGTAACCAATTCTGTGTATAGAGGTTCCCCAGCAAGGACTTATCTACCAGAAACAAAGCTTTTAGATAATTGCTGCTCCTGTGAAGCACTTCAGCTGCTTCTACTTGTAGCACAAGAAAGTACTGAATAAATATTCACTCTGACTGCTAATTTTTCTCCCTGGGGTTAGCCAATCAGCAATCAGAGTGTAGGTGTGGGAGGATCCAAAAATTTATGAAGCTGATCAGTGTTGTCATCTAAGTAGGAAAATAATTCATATAGCTTAAAAACGATTGCAGCAGCGAGAATGATGAGCATAAAAAAATTATATTAAGGAGATTGATGAAAAATATTTTATATTTTTTGTTCCATTTGGATTGCAAGAACAAATGAAATGCTATTTAACAAAAAGTTGATTCTATCTGATATTTTGAGGAAGATTAGATTATTGCTATGGGAAAAATAATAAAAAGGATGATTTTGTACAAAATGAAGAATCCCTACTCTTTTCAATAAATGCTGTGGGATCTTTTCCATCCACCTGAGCTACCACCATCTCAGGCAGATTGTGCTTTAGTTTATTATTTCATCCAAGGGAGAATGCACACAGGAGTGCAGTACTCCCTTTATGCTACAGTCACTATTTGAAAGTTAAGCCAACTACCTGATATGGAAATAGAAGCCACACTCTACTGCACCAAAGGAAAATGCTACCTATTGACACACTGTATAAGCATAGCCACAGGTGTATTCCTAAGATATGGAAAATGTCCTCGGCTCCTGAAAATTCTAGAACCATTAACCTAAAAAGCCACGGAACATATTATTTCTGATTTCAAAATCTCCAATATAAAAAAAAAATATTCTTGCTGTAGATGTACAACAATATGGGTTTGTCAAGGGGAGATCATGTCTACGTAATTTAATAAACATCTTTAAAAAAGATATTGAAGTTGTAGATAGAAGTCATGCAGTTCACATAATGTTTCTGAATCTGATAAAGGCATTTAACCATTTTACCCATGTGCAAATTGTAAACAAGCATAAATGCCTAAAGGAAAATCCTTTAGCTGAAAGATAGAAAGCAAGCTAACAGAACTTGTGTAGCTGATGCCACCTCAAAAAAAAAAAAAGGTCACTAGTGACATTCCTCAAGGCTCAGCACTGAGACACTTTTGCTTGACATTTCCTTTTTATATTTCCAATCCATTAATCCAGACACATAGCTAATTAATTTTGTGAATAACTGCAAGTTGAGGTTGTTTCACTCAACTCAGCATCTGATACTGTGTTACCAGCAAGGGGTTGATTATATAAATCAATTGTGAAATGAACTTAATGTAAGTGAAGCATTACCACATTTGGTAAATAAAGCTTAACAGAAACTTAAAGACTTTGTTTCTTTGCAGACAACTTTTTGTCTTTTGTCCATCACATATCAGTTAATCCTTCCAACTAGCCCAACTTATGTCAAAAGATGATACAATTCTTCTGTCCAATACCCTGATCAGACCAACTATGTACTATAAAGGCTTTTTTTTGTATGTATGTATGTATGTATATATATATATATATATATATATATATATATATATATATATATATATATATATATATACATACATACATACATACTACCCAAATAGATAGACCCTAGATGTTCTTAACTAAAAAGATGAATGGAGTAAAAATTCTTATCTACCAAGACAGGCTTGAAGTGTTATTCCAATACTGTCTCTTATAGATGTTTGCACAGTGTTATGACTAAAATTCCATGCTGTTAAGGACTCAACTCTCCTTGGTCTCTCAAACTTTTATAAAACTTCTATAAAATAAATAGTTCCACAAATACTCAAACTAAAAATGTGAATCTCCATCAACAAATAAATAAATATGACAGGTTGGAGGGATAGATGAATTACACAAGGCTTTCATCGTTTCTGAAATAACCTTCTTTCACATGTAGAACAGAGCATTGCTCTCACAGCAAACACTGACAATCAGACGGCTGCTTATAAATTTATCCCAGGTTTAACTCGATTTGCTCTTCTGGAAGCAGGAAGAGCTCTATGAGTGTGAGTATTGCCAATAAGATTATGGACCATGGACTGACTGTGCAATGTACATTCAATAAATCTAAGAATCTGTGGTAGTGAAATCACTGCTGAAAACAAACAAATAAAAAATAACATTCAAACCAAAAGAGAACTTAGGCATTATGCTACTTATAGGTAAGCATTAGGCTAGCTGCCCTTGCACACCATTTTAAGCCTAGCCAGTTTCCCTTGTTATACTCATTGTAACCTATTCCATTTGGATATAGATTGGCCTTACCCATCCCATGGTCAATAATTATATATTACCCCTAATGAGAATAACTGGGATCATACCATAAATAATTTTAGGGGGACCCATGCATGGAGTAAATAAACATTTAGGAGCTGTATCTCTCCATTGGCAGCACAGAGAACAGCCACAAGGTAAATTTTCTGATTCCCTTCCATAGATCTAAGTCACACTTGAAAATGGACATGTTTTATGTGGATGGGAAGTCTGTTCCATATCACTGCTATCCTTTGTGAAATAAATATGTCCCAGCAAACTGTTCTGTTGATGTTGCAGAAGAGGCTTAGATCCCTAGACTGAGTATTTGTGACACCATTTGACTTGCTGTTGTGCAGTAAATCCATCAGTAATGGATCAGAGGATGCTTTCTATGCCAGACACAGATTATCCTTTATCACTCTGTAGGATACAGAGTGCAGTGATAGGGCTTTGAGTTGCTCCATGTAGGACATGTTGTTTAGGCCTTGTATCCTTTTAGTAAGGTATTTCTGTAGGCATTCCACTCGGTGCACGTCTGAATAAATACATGCCAAAGGGGGCATTATAATCGATGACTGGTCTAATGAGGACTGAGTAAAGGGGGACAATGGCATCCCTAGATCTAGACACAATCCCTTTGTTTAGAAGTTGTGCAATAGAGAAGGACTTTCTTACAACAATAGACACATGTTAGTTAAAAGTTAGGCTACTGTCTATATAAGTTCTGAAATCCTGAACAAGTGGGTCAATTATTAAGGGTTTATTATCATTGTGGTAGTTCCTTGGGGTAGATGACTTCCCAAATGATACATTAATGCATTTTTGTGCATTTAGTTTCAGTCCTTGATTTTAACACCAGTTATATATTTGAGATAAACCTCCCTGCAGGATGGCTAAGTAATTTGGGGATTCAATAACTGCTCCAGGCTTGTAGCCATCTTCAGTCTTAGTCAGCCAGTGCTCTTTGGTACTGCCTTTCACTTCAGAAAAGTAGATAACAAAATAGGAGTGGTCCCAGCACAGAACCCTGGGGCACTCCACTGGTGATTGCTTTCTTTGTGGAGGTATCGTCCGTTATTTTGATTATCTGACACCTATATATGATCAGCAATCTAGCAGGTGACATAAGGGTTTATTCACAGTTTATTTAGCTTTCATACTATGCCTAAGTGGAAAATTATGTCAAAAGCTTTGACCAGGTTGATATATGAAGTGTGTACCATTTTGCCTTCATCCATTGCTTTGGTGAGATTTTCAAAAATTCCACCAGCTTAAGTAAGCATGAACTTCTCTTGACAAATCTAAACTGATATGGGTCTAGTGTTTGGAGGTTCCCTAAGTCCAGACTGATTAATTCCATGGTAAGTCTTTCCATGGCTTTGCATATGAGGCTGATGAGACTTATGGGTCTGTAATTGCCTCAGTCTTTGGAAGGGCCTCCTTTATGCAGTAAAATGACTGTAGCTGTTTTCCATTTACCTAGCATAACATCTGTATGGAGCCTGAGATTGAACAGTGTTGTTAGGGGTGTGGCTAAATAGTGCTTCATGCTATTTAAGATGCATCCAGGGATATTGTCTGGACCCATCAATGCAGTATTTTTAGCTTTGGATAGCACTTTTAGGACTTGGACTTATGTGATAGCTGGAGGTAAGTCAGTTTCAGGTATGAGGACAGATGGAGAGGAGATAGAGGTGTAAAGTTAGAGTAAAGTTATCAGCCAGTTTGTTAGCTGTAGCCTCAGACTTAGCATAGGTAGCATCGTTCCCAATCATCTCAGAGCACTGCTGCATTGTACATTTGAGATTACGAACACAGCTAAAAAATGCTTTGTGATTGTCTTGGCTTAGGTAGCTATTTTAGTCTCAGACTTGGCTTTGTTGGATTTTATTAAGCTCTTAAGTTGTTTGTTTATTTCAGTGACAAGGGTTCTAGCATTCTGGGAATTACTCATTACTTTTGGTCAAAATTATTTTCCTTTTATTATAAAGCTTGTTGGTTTAATGGTTCCACCATGTGGGTTTGTTTCAGGGGTTTGCCCCACACTTCTTGCTATGGGGTACAGCTGCATCTATGCAGCTGTTCACAGGTTGGTATAGTGTGGTGGTTTACATTTCTATGTATTCAGTGGAGTAAACCTGGTTTGGTGGGGATTTAAAGCCTGCCAATGCATCACTTAGGAGTAGGTAGCTTGCGTTTAAGAAATTTTTAAAGGTACCTTGGGTGGAAGGGATCTGTGGTTTCAACAGAAATGTATTTATTTATTTATTAACATGTACTCTCACTTCTGTCCCTTTCATACAGTAATAGATGATTACTATCTAACCCATGGCCTCTTATTTTGTGACTTAAGCAGATACAGGTTGCTTAGAAGCAACAGCTGACAGTGCATACAAGTAATCACTCAATGTTTAGTGAGATATCATTGAAGGGAGCAGATACTCCAATCTTTGAGGATTTTTTCCCTGGAAGTTCAATTACAAAAATACTATGACACTCAATAAACTATTCAGTAGAATAAGTAGCATAAAGTTACAATAACAATCCACGTTAGTGTATTTCTTCATCTCACTGTCCAGAGGAGAAATGTTCTGGCCTTAAAAACTGTGCAACACTTTCCTCATACATCTGCAGGAATATTTAATTTACACCCTCATTCATATGCAGGGAAGGCAGTTCAAGAATATCACATGCTGTGATAGCTCCTGTTTCATTCACATTTAGTATTATACTTGATTGCTTTTATTTTTTAATGACAAGTGGTAAGGGTGGCTAGGACTTGCAACTGCTGCTCTAGGACAGCAACTGCTGCTCTAAGCAGGAAGCAGTATAATGACTACGATCAAAAATCAGATGTGTACCTAGTCAAAAGGTGATTATTTGGCAGGATGAAGGAAAAAAGCTGTGTTAGA